>NC_142363.1:7374296-7504296 GCF_059441175.1 Urocampus carinirostris
TGCTGGTCTACTTATGATCCCAAGAGCCAAGAAGAAAACCTATATTTCATGTTAATGATGTCTGTGTATTGTCTTGTAATTAAGGGCTGTACAAATAAACATGACTTGACTAGATAGATAGATAGAATAGATAGATACTTTATTCATCCCCGCAGGGAAATTCACACTTCCAGCAGCATCCCTGCGCTGGAGAACAAAACAATAATAAAGCAAAAAGAATACAATACACAAACACCCAATGTGACGTGTTGATACCCAATGTAGCGTGTTGTATAGAGTATCTAGATAGTGCTACACAGAATAAAAACTGCAATAAAAATACGGTAATACTCAATGTGGGGGGTGTGGTTTAACAGTTCTGAGGTCGTGGGAACCTCCTGAGTGGGTTCAAATCCAGCTCCCGGCCTTACTGTGCGGAGTTTGTATGTTCTCCCCGCGCTTGCGTGGGTTTCCTCCGGGCACTCCGTTTTCCTCCCACATTCCAAAGACATGCATTTCAGGTGGATTGGCCGGTCCAAATTGTCCCTAGGGTGTGAATGAGCGAGCGAGGTGTCTGTCCCTGTGTGCCCTGCAATTGGCTGGCAACCAGTTCGGGGTGTCCCCTGCCCACTGCCCGATGGGCTTCAGCATCCCCGCGACCCTACTGAGGATAAGCGTTGCAGCTGATGAGATGAGATGAAACCTTAAACTCAAGCCAGCTCTTTCTTTTTATTACAGCTCATAGGTTACAAAAGCAAAAGCAGATGCGTCCTTGAAGGTTTGGAAATCAAAGAACAGCAACATGTTTGGAAGATCACGACAATGATGTAATGGTCAAAACTGTCCAATTTTAAAACAGAATAAACTTGTCACTTAGCTAATTTAGAAATGGAAAACTCAGTTATTAGATTCCAGACATTTTGCAAATTAATGTTTTTGTTATGTTTTGTGGCCTTTTTATTTAGGCACAGCACAAAACAACATCAACAAATGAACAACAAAATGAAAAAAAAAACACTTGAACACAATTAGCTATCCAGTACAATACTCTAATACATAATCATGAGCCCAAAGAGCAAAGACTGAAGCTGATGTGTTTTGCAAAGCAAACATATTTAAAAATCAAAACGATAAAAAATAAACCTCTACTCAAAAACAAAAAACATTTGAAGCCTTAATTGCAAGCAATTAATTTTTAATTGTGAAGAGTAAATGGTCTTTAAACTGTAAACACAAAAGCAATCAACGTTTTAAATCAATTTGAAAGCTTTTAAAGGAGTGGTTCTTTACTGGTGCCTGAAGGGAAATCATTTGGCGTATTATTTCTAATCAGGCAGTGTAAAAAGCAAGACTAGCACCAGCACGCGTAACCATTAAGTGCTTGTAATGTTTCCTGCCATTTATCTGTTTTAATGGCTCCGTCCGTCTAGGAGAGGAAACTAGCATGGTGCATTCAGTTGCCAAGATGAGCTAAAGTGCACTCAACATCCCCCGCATGGATAAGGAAGAGTTTTGTCATATTTGGAGGATCATTTGCAGGGACACTTATTAGTCATAAATCATAATCACATCATGTGAATACCTATTACCTTTGTGACATGATGCTTGCACTGCGGATTCCGAAAGCATGTCGTATGCACGCTTGCACACAAATGTGGGATTAAGAAATAGAGTCAATTGAGTGCTCCATTTACTCATCGAAATGCTACGACGGCAAACATAAAATGGAATTTGAAGTACACGCTAGAAACACACAAAATTAACAACTTTCCGGATTGAGCTCGTATTTTGAATTTCTCGTATCTCAAACACATTTTCCCCATAAGAAATAACTGAAAACCAACTAATCCGTTACCGGCTTCCCAAAATCCTCCAAATTAACCTTAAAACACATCTTCTAGATCACTAAATCCATATTTTGATTGACATTTTTCCACTGGTCATCATTTATAAAGTTACAATAAATGGAAATTTAACAGCTTTGATAAAAGCCAGATCATTTTTTGGTACTGTACCCTTGACAACCAAAACACTTATTCTAGTCATGTAATCACATTTTTATAACAATATCACGATGACTGATTTGGATAAACTGTTCCCGCTCGTTTGGCGCCAGCCCCTGTGGGCTACCTGATTGGTTCCCTGTCCTTTTTAAGCCCAGTCCTTTCACTCGCCTGTTGTCAGTCCGTCAGCGAACCTCTGTTTCTACAAGGCAAGCATTTTGACTCTGACTCCCTTTCAGTCCCGCTTTTTGCACCCGTTTTTCCACCCATCTGTTCCTGATCTCCCCGTTCGTCTCCGGCTACAACCCGTTTTTGATTCCAAACGTGTTTTTGGTCACCTGTCCTGGCTATCGACCTGTTTTTTCCGTCCTTGACACCGCCATCTCCCGCTCCGTAAGTTCCACTTCCGTATTCGGATCACGATCTGATTGGGTGAGCGGCTTGCTTCCTACATCCAGCGATCACCGGATTGCGGGCGCTGCCCTTACTCATTTTATCAATAAACTTGTGGATAGCGATACGCATTTTGGTCCTGATGCGGTTCTGGTCATGACAAACAAGGGCAATCTGAGTAACATAAATCCCTTTTCATCATCACACAAGAGAAGTATTCATATATGTAAAATCTAGATCAGCGTAATCATGTTTAGCTTAATAAGCCGATTTCATGTTCGCTTTGACATCTCCGCCTAATTTTTGATTGTTTTTATTTCAATTTGGTATTCATTTACCTTCGATGAGAAGAGCCGAAAGTCCGTCCTGAGACGAAGACACCAGTGTAGCTGGTCTGTCAGTCAGTAGTTTTCATTTTGTACGTTGAGGACCTCGAACTTGTCGTTGAACATGTTGTGGAGGTCAGCTTTCAGCTCTTCTGAGCCGTTTTCGAGCACGGTGGCTGTTGGCCAGGATGGCATCACGCAGTGAAGTGAGACTTCAGTCTGATCACTGATCAGTTGTTCAGACATTTTCCTCAGCCGTGTCCACAACCTACATAAAAACACCAGCACAAATTCCTTCCATGAGAATGAAGAACAACCGTTTCAATTCCTCAATATCTTTGATGTCCAGTTGTGTTTAACAAGGTCTTTAACTTTCTGTCACGACCCAGAATGGAATTTCGGACTCAATTGCGTTCGTTTTAAAGGAATCTTTATTGGATGGAGCTGACAGAGCTGGCTTTGGAAGCCGATGGTTGTCGGTCGCTAGCAGCGTTGGACGGAACGGCAGTTCTGTGACAGGTAGGCAGAATCAATACGTCTTAGCGGGCAGGTCGATGGCCATGGCAGGAGAGTAGATCGTAAACGCGGGGCAGAAACAGGTCGGAACCGAAGGCAAGAATCAAAACAGGAGAGTAGTCTTTGGTACTTGGTAATCTGGCGAAACACACAGGAACACAGAAGTACGGTCTGACGTCCTTCTCTGGACGCTGACCGCTTAAGAAGAGAACGTCAGCCAATCAGAGAGCGCGCTCCAACGCGCCAAACGATTGCCACAGGTGTCTTCACTTTGGCAATCATGACACTTTCAGCTCTCCTGGTAGAATCAATCCTATCAATTCCACTGAATGCCCAAATAAGATATTTAAATATATTGAAATATATTAAAATAGTAATTGAACATAAAATACAGCAACAACATAGAGATGATAATAATGGAATTAAATTAAATTATCATGAGCACCTACCATGCAGGAAGTTGGTAGATGCTAATGGGCAAGTATGTGTGGTGGTGGAGAAGTGAGGAAGCACCAAAAGTCCAGCGCGATATAAAAACACAACACAAGTGAGAAGGATCAGGTCTGTATGGCACTCATTGAAAAATAATAAAAAAATAAAATAAAATATTTTTTCTATACACTACCATTTAAAGGTCTGGGGCCACCCAGACACCTGTGTGTTTTCCATTAATCAATCAAATGAGTTTCAAAATAAATCTAAAATATAATAATAATAATAATAATAATAATTTCCTTGTATTGTCATTCTGTGTAACAATGTACACAGAACGAAATGTCGATTGCACCTGACCCGTTGTAGCGAGCCGATGCAGCCGCAGCCAACAGAGGGCGCCGCCGACCACTTTTTAAGTCTTAGGAATGACTCGGCCGGGGAGCGAACCACCGACCTCCCAGTCTCAAAGCGGGCGCCTTACCATCTAGGCTACTGAGCTGGTAATGTAGACAGTAAGGAGGTTAAAAATAAGGATTTTTATTACACACACACATACTAATATATATGTGTGTGTTATTTTCTATATATATATAAATAACTGAACCCAAAAAAAACTCAATAAAGCTGGGCCAAAAAATTTCATTTAAAATTGTACTGTCCGGTCCCTTTGAGTCTCTGTAGCATGTATAGCCTTGTGCTTTTCAGCCTTGTTTTCAGGAACGCTAAACCATACAGTGACATCTAGTGGTCAAATAACACCTATTGTACCATTATGTTGTACTGTTATTTATGCCTGTAGTTCTTGTAAATCCGTACCCGAGCCTCTTATTGTGTTTTGCTCGCATATATATATATATATATATATATATATGTGTGTGATATATATTTTTCAATATCAATGATTGAATCAATCAATCGTTTATATAAAATGAAAAAATAAAGGTCCTAAAACAGACCCCATAGCTAATGCTCAAAAATGTTGAAGTACTGCTGCCAATCTGTGATTATTGAAATCTACATGATAAATATGACAGAGTGATGCACAATTCCTCCGTAATGCTGTATTTTTTGAGTATTATATTGTGATTTATCGTGTCGAAAGCTTTCCCTAAATTTAAGAAAATATCAACGGAATATAGCTCGTTGTCAATGTTATGCGCTATATCTTCTCGAAGATCAATTAGAGCAGGGGTCAGGAACCTTTTTTACCCAATGAGCCATAAAAGCAAAAATATTTTGATTTATTTGTTGTTTTTTAGGAGTTGTTTCATGTGTGTCCAGGGAAGGCAAGGTGTGACAAGCCTCTATATGACGGGTGGTCAAACTACTCTCCGCGGGCCACATGAGGCCTGTCAGGATTTTTCATTTGGCCCGCTAAACCAAAAATTAAAAAATACAATGAAAGTGTGTATTAAATAGTAAGAAAAAAAGTACTACTAATTAAAATGTGTTAATTTGGTGCCGCCCTTGTCCCCATAGTCTCCAAGTTTAAAATAACTGGCTACATTTTCTTGCTAACTTTCTCATTTATTTATCTTATTTATTATGATATTTCTCAAATTTAATGGAAAAAAACACTTATGAGCTGACTGTAATGCATTTGGAGTTGTTCAATGCATATTATCAAATTTGGTGGTTAATAAAAGGACATAATTCATTACTTTGCTTTTATTTTAAGGTGTTCAATACATACCTCTTTGATTACATGGTTTATTTATAGAGTAAGTAATTTGAAATGTTTGCATGTTCATTTATGTATAAATACATATAGTAGTTGCTATTCTTAAAACACTTGTATCCATTTTTTGCTCGTTTTTAGTCGACCTTGTTTATGCAAAAAAAGCAAAAGAATGAAATAATAAGTAGAGCCCCAAAAATGAAATCTGCCTTTATGAGGAGATTGAATAGGCCTACATGATCTTTTTTCCTCATGTATTTCTGGGGTACTGGTTTCTAGATCGTATCTGTAAATATAAAACATAAATTCAAATGGTTGTTTTCCCCTCCCGGTCCCTTTGCCCACCCTTGCTGTATCTCATTACTGTCCAAAGAAATAACTTTACGAGTCTATTCATGAACAGAACCACCTGTTCCTCCATCATTGCCAGCTCCTCTTCATTTATTTCCCCTCCTGGCGATACGTCCTTGGCGTAAGCACGCGCTTTCATATCTATTTTGGTTAATATTACATCATTGATTCTGGTGCACTGTTCCAGTTTTGAGAGATGATTTCATATTATATTATATTTTTTGTGTATCTTTCTTAGTGGTTTTCTCTCAGTTCCTTCATTTTGAGTGTTCATGATGACGTATTTTTATTGCATTTATGTTATATCCATATTTCTCAAGTTCCTCCAGTTGATCTAGTTAAGAAATGAAAAAATAGTGAAGTATGGGAAAATAATGGTAAAATAATGTGAAAAATGGTAAAGATTATGTTAAAAGTAATGCAAAATAGGGAACTGAATTGGAAAGAGTACTGAAAAGAACTGAAACTGAACAATATTGAAAAGTACTGAAAAAAAGGGAAAATTATTGAAAAAGTACTCAAAACTAGGGAAACAGTGAAACGTATGGCAAACACAGTGAAAAATAGTGAACCATGTTGAAAAAAGTACTGCAAAGTATAAAAAAAACGGAAAGTACTGTAAAAGTAAGTGACATTTCTAAGATGTGGAGAGAAATAGTAAACCCTATTAATATTGTTGGATTTTTTTTTCCACCGCTCAACACTTTTCTTATTAATAATAATATTTTACTAAAAATGATGATAAAATAAATAAAGGTACCCAATAACCAGGACCCAGCATCCATGATCCGCCCCTGCAAAAGATGTGTCACGTCAACTCAAAGACCCACTTGATCTTAGAGTTTTGAGGAAAGAGTTGAAGGAAAATAGCTCACTCTTACACCCGGCAATGTCACCTTGACACCCACACTGAATTTGTCTGGTACAGGAGTGAATTCTCCAGAGTGACACTGGAGATTGCTAATCTTCTAAAAAGTGCTAATCCCGCGTGTGTTATTTATTGCCAGAATTACTGCCCATTAATCCCATAAACTAGAGCAAGGAAGCAATATACTGTATAATATGTCTCTCACTTTTTCTTTTTTTCTCTCTCTCTTTCTCTTTTATCTCTTATTTCTCTTTTTCTCCATCCCCCTTTCTATCTATCTCGTTCTATCTTCCCTCTCTCTTTCTCTCTCTATTTCTATGTTTTTATTTTTCCCCTTTCCTTGCTCTCATTCTCTCTTTTTATATATCTCTTTCTATCTTCTCTCTCTCTTTGTTTTGTCAATCTCTCTTTCTATTTATATCCTTCTATCTTCTCTCTCTCTCTCTCCCTGTTTTCTCTCTCTCATTTGTCTCTCTCTTTCAGTCTATTTTTGTCCTCTATGTTTTATCTCTTTTTTCTATCTTTCTTTCTTTCTTGGCCTTTTTATTCTGTCTTAAGTTTTCTCTCCATTCTTCTTTCACTCTCGCCCTCTGTCTTTTTCTCCACCTCTGTTCTATTCTACTGCGATTGGTGAGAATATTTTTCTTTCTTTCTTTTTGTTTTTCTGTCTTTCTTCGTTTCTCTAGGATCTACTAGTCCATCCCCCTGAGAATGTTTATTCTAACTTGTGGCCCCTCTTTCTTTTTTTCTTTCTTTCTTTCTGTCTTTTTTCTTTCTTTCTCTGTTTTTCTTTCTTTCTCTGTTTTTCTATCTTTTTCTGTTTTTCTTCCTTTCTTCTTTCTCTTAGATCTACTAGTCCACCCCCCTGAGAATGTTTATCCTACATTGTGGCCTCCTGAACTAAATGAGTTCATAGCAATGAGTAGACCCACCTCCATCTCTCTCTCTCTCTCTCTCTCTCTCTCTCTCTCTCTCTCTCTCTCTCTCTCTCTCTCTCTCTCTCTCTCTCTCTCTCTCTCTCTCTCTCTCTCTCTCTCTCTCTCTCTCATTGTGATCTTTTTTGCTACTCAATTTCTCTTCTTCAGCAGAAGATTCATTCAGGGACATTCACGTGTTCCACATATTGTCAGGGGAAGATGTCGGAGTTTCCTTTCCATGTGGTTTTACCTTTGCTGCAAACGAAAGATAAAAAAACACGGATTTCGAACAGCGTTGTTTTTCCCCATCCGACTTGATAAAAGGCTCGGAGAGGCAGATCTTTTCTCCCGCTTCTCTCACGGATCCTCCCAAATCCCGGTGTTACTTGAAGGACACTCACCATATTAGGTTGCTGTCTAGTTTTCCTCTCAGAAGCTCCATCACATCTATTTTTCATGGCACTTGTTCACCGCAAGCTAGAGGTAAGATCGGGCCCAAAAAAAGCACCCGAGCCCGACGCAGGCCCGAGGGGTATTAAACCCGACCCGGACCCGGCCCGACTAATTAACTGGATTTGCTGGCCCGGCCCGAGGGGGCCCGAAATTACATATTTTATTTATAAGGAGGGGTGATTTATGATAACAAATTAAACTCTGCCTTTTGTTACAACATCTAGGCCTAAGTTAAATAAAACTGTATAAACATTTACATCTTTTATATTTCTGTGTCTGCACTGCAATCTGTCATTGACGGGTTTTTTTTTTGAGGTAGCGAAAACATTTAAAGGCGTCCGTCATTTTGACGACTTGATCATTGGGCCATAATCCACAGCAGCAGTAGTAGTACGCCTTTAAGATTTTAGCGCAGCACTTTCATTGAGGGGGTGTTGACATGTTGTCCCCTTTTCCGACTCCTATGCAAATTAGCCCCCCCCCCCCCCCCCTGATCGTATTCTATATAAAACGCTTATTAAAACAATAAAGCGAGCTAATTATAATCATTGGGAGATCCTAGTCTATATAACGCGTTTATTTAAACAATAAAGCGCGATCGTATTCTACAAATTGCGTTTTTTAACGCGGATGAAAATCTCACCAACGTCAATGTACGCTTCCGACAAAAGCGATCGTATTCTATATAATACGCTTTAAAACAAAATAAAGCGAGCTAATTATAATCATTGGGAGATCGCGTTTATTTAAACAATAAAGCGCGATCGTATTTTACAAAATGCGTTTTTTAACGCGGATGGAAAAGTCACCAACGTCACTGTACGCTATGATTTCCGCAATCACAACTAATTGTACACAAATAATATTTATTTGATTTACTATAATATCCGTATGTAATGTCTTTTTTATTGTGAATGAAACCCTGGTTGCATTGGATCCCGCGGTGTAAACAAATTGTTGTTTTTTTCATCTAAAATCGGAGGGGGGAGGAATTTCCATAGGAGTCGGAAAAATAGCGATTACAGCTCCTTCTCCGTTTTATCCAAATTATTTATTTTATAACAAGTATTCCTTGGTCTAGTATCCATACATAGTTTAAGTATATATTTTAATGAACATTTAACACATTATTAATTAATTTAAAAAAAAAAAAAAAAAAAAAAAAAAAAAAAAAAGCAGGACCGAACCCGACCCGACCCGACCGTATGACTGACATTTCAGGGCCCGACCCGGCCCGAAATTGCCTCGGGTTCGGGTTCGGGTTCGGGCTCGGGCCATAAATCTTACCTCTACCGCAAGCACCCACTCGCAGACTTATTCTATAAAGAAAATTTGATTACATTTGTTTCTCCGAGTGGATTTCCAATATGCACATTTAGTTTCGTTGCGAGTCTTAATGGTTTATTGCGCTCTTAGCCGAGCGAAGGGATTAGCGTCTAAGTTTGTGTGAGATGCAAAAAGCATATTAAAACGTGTCGGCATGCGCCTTTTTATATCAAAGAATTCCAATGATTGGACTTTAGTTAGCCACTTTGCAATGTTCAAAATATAGTAAAAGTCAAGCCATTGCTGTTTATTGGCAGTCTGACTCTATAGACCATTCAATAAATTAAGATTTTTTTTAAAGAAAGTACAGAAAAATGACAGTCACGCCTGCTTTGTTTGCTCGTCTTTAAAGCGGTGTCATGTGAAGTGGCACCACCCACTACTGGCCGTACCCAAGAGGACAGCACTATTTAGAGAGCAGGCTCTTTTGGCTCGGCTCACAGAGAAGTGCTCTTTCAGCTCCCATCACTACTGTCACGATTGCCCTCACCTGTGCCCGCTCGTTTGGCGCCAGCTGTTGCTCATTGCCTGATTGGCTCCCCTGCTATTTAAACTCAGTACTCCATTCACTCCTTGTCAGTCTGTCAACAAACCTCTGCACTTGCAAGGCATTCATTTTGACTCTGTCCTGGATCCTGCTCGTGTAGCCAGTATCCGGTATTGATCCCATCTGTCCTGTCCTGTCTGGTATCTTGATCGTGTATCCAGTATCCGGTATCAATCCCATCTGTCCTGTCCAGTATCCTGCTCGTGTACCCAGTATCGATCCCGTCTGTCCCGTCCTGTCCGGTATCTGCTCATGTATCCTGTATCTGGTATCAATCCCTGTCCCTGGCTTCCTGTTTTCCCTCACTTGTCTTCTGTCTCACTTTTTCTGCCCAGCGATTGCTGGCATTTGTGTTCCCACGCATGACTGCCCTGTTTCCGTAAAAATAAAGCTTGGTGTGAAAACGTTACGCGTTTTGGTCCACATTCTGTTCGGGTTCTGACAACCACTAAGATGTTTTGTTTTTTAAAGTTATATATTATTAATTAGAACATTATGCACCAAATTATTTTGTAGTTAGTAATTTAATTTGTTTTACAGGGGGTCCTTAAAACACATGAAATATAAATTAAAATATTTACAGGTCTGCAATTTGTTTTTGTAAAATACTCAAATAAATTTGCCTTTTATACTCTGTACAGATCTAAAGTCGAACAACAACACAAAATCCCTGAAAATGCAAAAATGTAACTCTTCAGTGATATAAAAAATGGATAAAATGCAATAAAATAATTATTTACAATTTTATTTTAACAAGTTTAGACTAACATTGAAAGATGGAATACATTTTGCTTCTAAACAATCAATATAATTAAAATTAGTCCAAATGTGGCTCATTTTTCTTTTTTTTAATACAGACAGTACTTTCTTTCTTTTTTGTCTTCCGTATTAACTCAAATGATACCCACAAACTATGGATCCTTTCCCGTGTTTGTCATAGTGTGACATTGTCAAACTGTGAGTGCATTGTTGAAGCAGAATGGCAGAATTCATGTCAATTTATAGTAGCCAATCGACACAAAAATATGGTGGATCAAAGATAGGAACAGCTCAAAAAAGCATAAAAAATGTGCTAGCAGGATTTAATTTAGTCATCAAAGTCAATAAACAAGATAACATTCTATTGACCGGCGCTGAATTTTTTCCTATGAAAGTACTGGAAACATTGAAAAAAAAATTACCTTAAAATTACTTGAAAAGTGCTCAAAAACTGGTGAATGAATCCTGTATTCAGGTTAATAGAAGATTAAAGTGCTGCATAATTTCATATTTGACACAACCGTCAAGGGAATCATTTGTACAGACAAAGAAGGGGCCATGTTGTCATCATGTAATGCCCATATCGATCAAGAGTATTGATTTAAGTCCATCCTTTATTTTAGCATTCAACTGCCCATCTTCAGCTGCGCTTGAATAGCGGCGTTATTCCCTTTTTCAGAGCAAATACACTCTAAATAATACACGCTATCTGTCGAAAAACAGAAAAAATTATAAAAATATATTGATTTGAATACTAAACAAAATCAATTGAACTATCATATAAACTTGCATCTTAGGGTCTGATACTGCTGAGGCTAGGGTCCGAGTGAGGTCGGGCTAAATGGGGTCTTCCACAAAAACACAGTTGATAACTACATTCTGCTTTTTTTAAAGGGACAGTGTTTTATATTTGTCCATTAGATGCCGCTGTAATGTGTAGTGAAACAAAAAATTAGTCCAAGGAAGACTACAAAATACTTTTTGAAAAGGAATAAAAAATAGGGAAGAAAAAATGAGAAAAAGAGGCGAAAAAGGGAATACAAAGAAAAGTAGGGGGAAAGGAAGCAAAAAAGGCAAATGTGGAAAAGTGGAAAAAAGAAACGAAATGAATTAAAGAAAAAAAGACAAAAATTGTCATTGTGTCCTTTCATTCCCCTACCACGCTTTGTTTGTTTGTTTCCGATTTTCTTTGTTACTTTGCTCATTGCAGTTTCCATTTCCAGTTTTGGTCATTGTTCCTTATTTGGACTTTGTCAGGTTTTTTTTGGACATGTCATTTGTTCTGTGCCCGCTTGTTCAGTTGTTTCTTTGGTCCAGGTTTTATTAATAAATACCATCATTGTATTGAGCACCCCTTGTTTCCAGTTCCTGCCTCCCCCACATGGGTCCATCACCCCCAAACTTAACATTGCATGGTAGAAACACCTGTAGGTCGATATATTGGCATGTATTTTACATAACATGAGTCTCACCAAAAAGAAGCTGACTACATTGTCGGCCATCTTGCTGCTACAGGTACCCAAAAACCACAAAATAGCAGGGCAAAAAAATGAGAAGCAAAATGGTGCATTTTGGTCAGTTTAAGTCTCCATTGTTTGTATTTTTCCTTGTGCTTTTGAGTACTTGTTTTGGTTGCACTACACCATACAGAAAAGGGCACCACGTTTGATATAAATTTCTAAAATAGGAACTAAGCTAGATGGCTTACCAAAAATCTAAAAATGGTAGCCCGATAGTTGGCTAGAAAGTTAAACAGGTAAAAAACGAATAGGAATCCAGACAGTTATCTAAAAACCTAAAAAGTAATCTAAATAGATGGATAGAAAGCTAAAAACAAAGTTAGATAGCTAGCTAGAAAGAAGCCCAATTTTAGCTTGCTAACTAGCAAAGCATGCAAGTAAAATGCTAGATAGATAGCTTGTTACGTAGCTAAATGGTAGGAATTAGCTACAAAGCTTAAAAGGTAGCAGATAGCGTGCAAGAAAAAAATGCTCATTATTTCCTCATTTGCTTTATAAAATCCATATATTGGAATTTAGTTTGTTGTATTTTCTGTAAAATAAATCAATAAAAAATAAATACATAAATGTGTTTAATACATGAATACATTCTCATCGTACCCTCTTAATTAATGACTTAAAGATATTGAATAGATTTTTATTGTAATTAATTTATTTGATTTTTGAAAACATCACCTTATGATATCATTTTTATATTATTAATAAGTTACTACCAGGTTAATGATTAAACCTAGCTGTTATATAGACAATCATTTTACTAGAAAATCCCAAAGACCCAGCAATGGTTAGCTATTTTCAGAAAAGGTTTCGCGGGCACCTCAACTGTCCTTAGGGGGCACCGCGTTGGAGACCCCCCGCACTTCACAATACGCCAACATCTAGTGGTCAAATATTACACAGTGTCCTGTTAGGAATTAAAATATTAAAAATGTATCGTTTACCAAATTATTCGAATTAGTTATCTGCCTCCATTAACCAAACACAACTTACATTCGCCTAAAAATGCATGCTCATTTCTTTTTGGGAAAATATGGACAAGAGACCATCATTTCCACACGGGGGCAGATTTAATTTCTTAAACAAATTAACTAAGTGAACTCTGTCGAATTAGCCCAATTAGCCGGATTAGTGTCGCTCGAGTCTTCGTCGAGCCTTTTCTCTCGATTGTCCCTCGATCTTCTCCGATCTTCTGGAGTTCCCCTGGCCCACGCCTCTCCGCCGGCTGGTGTACCGGCTCCTCCCATGGGCGGGCCCGGAACGCCCCCTCGCCTCGATGTCTGAAATGGTCAAAACATCCCCGAGCGTTTCCACGTCTGCGTCAGAGTTCTGTTATCAAAATTCCCCAGCCAAAACACTCCACACTTGGAATGGCGCGACCTGAAACCCACTCAGTGTATATCTTTTGCATTAAATGTAATTTGTATTTAATTGTACAAAATCCCCTATAGTCAAATGTATGAAATCCTTCAGTCCCTTTAAGGATGTCGGAGTGAGAAATTCAGTATCAACTGGCTTTTATAGGAGCGAATGGGATCGGGTCACGGCACGGGAGCGGTCCTGTTTAATGTGTGTTTTGCGGCGTCAACAATCATTATGGATGTCATAAATCATCAGACCCATCTTGTTTCTTGTGTGGGATTACTTTTCGCTGCAACAAAACAGCGAGTTGAAATGCCGTGGGTGCGATTTTTCTCACCGAAGGAACAAGAAAAGCTCATCTTAACCGTGCTTCTTGGGAAAAGGTGACAAGTCTGATAGAAAACTAAGGAGAGGGTTGATAAATGTCTGGCTTTGGACAAGGAAACGCTGGCTGTACGAGAAAAAAAGGCTTTTGTTGCATTTTGGTCTTTTTGGAACCAAGTTAACAACTCCCAGTATTTCAATTAATGCACGTTTTTTATGATAGATCGCGTATTTTGGATTATTATTCAAATCGAGTTTTGGTTTTAAAAAACTTTTACCGCAGGGAGGAAATATAATACAAAATGTCCCTTTAAGATAGCGGTATCAAACTCATTTTAGCTCAGAGGGCCATATGGAAGAGAGGGATGGGAAGAAAAATAGGAAACATTGGGAGGGAAAGAGAAAGGAGGGAGAGGGAGAAATAGAGAGAAAAAGAAAGGGAGAACTAGAGAAGACATGAGAGAAAGATGGAGAGAGCAAGAGAGAGAAAGAGAAAAAAAATGGGAAGAAAGAGGGACCAAAGGGAGAAAAAAAGAAAGAAACAAATGAAGAGAAAGAAAGAGGGAGATAAATGGAAAGAAAGGGAGGAAGAAAAAAAGAAAAGAGACACAAAAAAAGAGAGGGAGAGAAAGAGGAAGAGAGAGAGAAATAAATCCAGCTCCAGTTGACAGAGAGAAAATGAAGGAGAGAAAAAAACTAATAGAGGGAAAGAAAGAGCAAGAGAGGTTGAAAGAAAGTAAGAAAAAAGAAAGAGAAACAAAGAGAAAGGGAGAAATAAAGAAAAGAAACAAGAAAATAAAATTAAGGGGGAAACACAGCAAAAGAGATGGAGAACAAGAGAGAAAAAAGAGAGCGATAGAAAGAGAAAGAATCAAACAAGAAAAAACACATATAAGGAGGACAGCAAGAAGGACAGGGGAGCGCGTCTTCAGATAAGAAATTACAACTTATTCTAAAGGCCCTCCCCTAAGACCTTTCTATTTATTAAATGTCACAGGACCCAAAGGCGGAGCACAAAGGATGTGGTCTAACCCCGCCAGGGGAGGCGTTTAATCAAACATCAACCGCAAAAAAATTCCGGCAAGAAGGGGGATAGCAGAGTAGGAAATTTTGAGAAAGAAGCTTGAGAGGGAAACTTGAATTTTAAAATGACAGTTGGAGTTGAAGGTCTTGGGACGAGGAGGAAGAACTTAAGAGAGAGTGTTGAGAAGGGATCTTGTCGTGAAGAGAATCTTGAAAAGGAGATTAGGGTATACCTTTAAGAGGAGCGTTGGAGTGGAGAAGCTGGAAGCTGGAGGGAATTGAAGGAGTTTGTGGGTGCAAAGCTTGTCGTTTTGGTGAGTGAAAGTCTTCAGGAATCAAAACGGCTTAGTAAAGTGAGGTGGAAGCCCGTAGTAATAACAGTAGAGGTGGCTGATTGTCTAGAGAGGAAAATTGAAGGAGACAGGAAAATTGGGTAAAGCTGACACTTTTTGGAGAAAAGAACTGCTGGCACCAAACCCTGACATTAAACCTCCTAGGCTAGTGGCAGGTGACTGTTCAAGATCTTGGGACAAAAAAGGGAAACCTTAAGAAGGAGACTTGAGAGGGAATCTTAGGGTGGAGAGAATCTTGAAAAGGAATTCCTTTAAGAAGAGGGATGGAGTGGCAGGTCTTGGTGTGGAGAAGCTGGAAGATAGAATTGAAGGAGGTGTTCTTGGGAGCCGAAGCTTTTCGTTTTGGTGAGTAAAAGTCTTTAGGAATCTAAACAGTTCAGCAAAGTGAGGTGGAAGCCCGGAATATTTATAGTAGAGGTGCCTGATTGTCTATGGCAGGGGCGGCGAACACGTGGCCCTAGAGCCGCATGCGGCTCTTGGCCAGTAAAAATGCGGTTCTTTGCCTCATCATATTTTCGATATACTGTGGCTCTTTGCCTTGTTTCATGTTTATTTTTTTTTGTGTGTATTGAGGGTGGAAACTTTCCTTGAAATCAACACAAGAACAATACTTATATTCAGGGATCAGAATTTTCCGCGGATCCGCGGATTTCCGCTGTTTTTGAACCCCAAAGGCATTCCGACTTTTTCACTTTTTCTCTTGCGTAGCAAACAAATTCAAAATCCGACTGTCTCACTCTTTCCTTTATCGCTCTGGCGCACCCTGGCGGCCGTTAGAAAAATTGGCCGCATTGTTGCTCAAGCTGCAGGGACTGAACTGCATTTGAACTTATCTTGCAGTATTTACAAAAAAATCAGTTATGTGGGCAAATTATTTTAATCTTCTAAAAATGTTACTTAAATGCTAAATATAAGCATGGTTTTGGACAAGTAAATTGCCTAAAACCCAGGAGCTTGGGGGGGGGGGGGGGGGGGGGGTGGCTCCGCCCTGCTTTATTCCTGGACCCTGGCTATTTCAGCTGAAAATGAAAATCTCCATTCTGATCCCTGTATATTGTAAGGAGAGGAGTGTGTTATGGGAAATAATATGTTTTTAATTGTGTGTCTTTGTGTATGTCTGTCTGTCATGGCAGGTCAGTGTGTGGTGTGGCTCTTTGACCCTCACAGTTAAAAACTTAGACTCTTTGTGTCAAACTTGTTCGCCACCCCTGGTCTATAGAGTGAAGGGGATCGAAAAATTGGGTAAAGCTGCCATCTATTGGAAAAAAGAAATACTGCAAGCACCAAACCCTGACATTAAATGTTACAAAATCAGGTCTGCCCTCAAGGGTGTGCAGATCAAAGAATATCATATGCCGATTGTGATGTAAACAGTTCATATTAGTCAAAACAACTGACAACAGCGCGCAATAACTGTCAAAATACCAAAAAAGCACTATCGAAACAGTGCAAGGTAAATCGTGATACAGCCTTTCCATCATCTCCGTGTTCTTTCGCACTTTTTGTGATTTATTGTTTTAAGTGTCTGCTTCTATCTTCGCGGTGTTTGTCGTCCCGTTTGACAACTACACTTTGGATTACTTCCTATCCTATTGTTATTGGTTTTAACGCACAAAAATGCGTTTATTCGAGGAATCAACTCCTTGCCCTGTGGAATTCTCGTGCCGGCGTGATGAGGGGGCCCTATCGTGGCTGCAGAGCCGGAGCTAAGGTGAAGGCTAAGCAGCTAGCGTCGACATAAGCCTTCGGTACCGTCCATAATCATGGTAAATGTGAACTCTCTACCAAATAAGACCGACGAACTGGCTGTGTTGGTGAGAAACATTAAAGCGCACAGGGAGGGCTGTTTGCTGTGTTTTACGGAAACGAGGCTCACGTCTAGCATCCCGGAAGCTAACGTGTAGCTACCCGGAATTACCCAGCTTCAGCGCTGTTAGACAGAGACACGAAAGCCTGCGGGAAGCAGAGAGAAGGTGGACTCGCTAACACGAGGTGGGCACAAAGATTTCCCTCTGCTGCAGGGACGTCGAACTTTTGGGCTAGCGTGTGATGCCATCCACTCCGCTGTGGCTAAACTACAACAAAGCACCCCGAGGGCATACTGTTAATTTGTTAATAAACAACAAGGAAGACTGCTGGAAGTGTGAATTTCCCTACAGGGATGAATAAAGTATCTATTTATTACTTCAGAAAGTTGAGGAAGGTGCCCTGACATTATCCACCTAGTTACTAAGTCCTAGTAGAAAAACATAATCCACAATTTGCATCCTCTGCCACAGAAGAGACCAACACAATGGACTAAACTTAGATCCTGCTGGATATCGCCTTCTTCTGCTCCAGCCTAAGGCTCATTAGACATAGAAGAAGTCACATGGCGGAAGGATCCGCCACTGATTGCTCATTGAAGCACCCTTCCGAAGAGGCAAGGCCAGCGGTGCGGAAAGGAAATGTCTAATTGCTCCACTTTGAATGCACTTTTCCTAATGAATCCCAGTAGCATCCCGAAAAAAGACAAATGACATTTTACGCTCGGCAAGCTGGTCATTCCGAGTGTCACTGAGCCCACAATTGACTATCGTATGATTTAAAGTCGAAGAGGCGCCTTATAACCCAGTGTGCCTTATATATCGCAAAATGCAGACAGGTAAATGTTACTCTACGAGGGTTTTATGGTGTACATCCATATTTGAGCAATGATTGACTAGTTAAATATCACCCTTGACCTAAAACTTGACCACCAGTGTCATAGATGACAAACAAAAAGGCAGTCAAGCTTATCTCTTTGTCAAACTCTTTCTACAGTGCCAGAAGGACGGAGTTGCAGCCCCCAGGAGGACAGTTTTACACCCCCTGCAACAATATGAAAGTTAAAAGAGACAGTATATATGACTTGCCCACTAGATGTCGCGCCACCGAAAATGAGTGCTAATAGCACAATGGAAGAAGACAAAATACAGAGACTGAATGACCAAAACACACCTCATTACTTTTGAAAACAAGATAAATAACAAAAGAAAAATGAAAGAAGAAGAAAGAAGAAATAAAAAAGGCCAAAAAGAGAGAGAGATAAAAAGTAAAGCTCAATTAAAAACAAATCAAAAAAAGACATATTAAAAAAAGTGAAAAGAAAAAAAGAGAGAAAATTGCTTTTGAGTTTTTTTCATTCCTTTATTTTGTTTCTTTCCTTATTTCTTACTTTTTGCCTCTTTTTCTTATTTCTTCTTCACTATTCTTCTATTCCCTTAAAAAAATAATTTTCCCTTTTGTCTTTCATTGAGAAAGGCTGGGTAAAAATGGTAAAATAACAGGTGCTTTTTGCTCACTTTCAGTCTCCAAAGGTTTTAGTCTTGTTGAGCTCATTTTTTGGTTGCACCACACATTACAATGACATCTAGTGGACAAAAATAAAACACCGTCCCTTTAAAAATACCAGAATGCAATTAGCACAGCTGTTTTTGTGGAAAACCCCATTTGGCCCAACCACACCCGGATCCTAGCTATAATAATAATAATAATAATTTCCTTTGTATTGTCATTCTTTGTAACAATGTACACAGAACGAAATGTCGATACACCTGACCCGTTGTAGCGAGCCGATGCAGCCGCAGCCAACAGAGGGCGCCGTCATTTTACCAATGTTATAAGTCTTAGGTATGACTCGGCCGAGGCGCGAACCAGCGACCTCCCAGTCTCAAAGCGGGCGCCCTACCATCTAGGCTACTGAGCTGGTAGCGACCTACAACTGAATTACGTTTAAGACTTCTACCCTAAATGTCGCGGACCAGGAACGGAAACGGGACCAGATAGCGTTCATTTTACTCATCTTTATTTAGAAGGAGGAAAGGACTTGCACCCACGATCCGGTGATCTTAGGTCACGGGTAGCAGATTGCTGGGAACGCGGAAGTGCCACTTCCACGTCGAGTGCAGGCATTGTCGAAAGCGAGGAAAAAACAGGTCGATGGCCGGGACGGAGGAGCAAAAACGTAAACGTGTTCAGAAAACAGGCCGGCATCGGGAATCAGACGGAAAACGGGGCAGGATAGAGTGAGGAGCAATGTTTCCTTTAATTTTCCACGGGTCTGAGCATTCACACAAAGTCGGTGAGCAACGCTTGAAACAACGGTGAGCAATGCTTGAAACAACAGTGAGCAACAGCAACCCCAAGTGTGGCAATTAAATCATTATCAAACATGTCCAAAACTTGACATCACGTTACATTTTGCTGAGTTTCCGGCAATGCAAAATTATTTTTCACTTTTGAAGGAATTGACTAATGTACGATTGCAAAGGTTGCAGGGCCTACAAATAGCATTTGTTTTTACAATTCTTTCACAAGATTTCCATTTCTTTTTTTTCCTGGTATCTTTTGTCGCATAATACTAACATCTTTGGGGGCTTATTAAGTCGGTTGCATGATACACAACTGTATTTTATGACATTTTTTTGTGGAAGTTTAATGTTGGTGACAAGATTGACTTGATATAATTGGAAATTAAACACAAACTTTTTCTTCTTTTTCCCTGTTTTTTTCTACTTTTTTTAATTCCTTTAAAAAAAAATCTTATTGTGTTTATTTTTTCCCAGCTGTTACCTTTTTCTTGCTTTTTTGTTCTCCATTACCTTTTTTTCTACTTTTTAAAAAAATTTGTTTATTTTCTTTTTTTTCTGGCTTTTTTCTGAGTTTTTCCTGCCCTTTTTTTCTCATTTTTGTTTCTTTTTTTCTCAGCTTTTTACTACTTTTTCATTTTGGTATTTTTTTTCTTTTTGTTCTATTCCCCCCTTCATTTTGTGCATAATTTTACATAATATTTGGTCATGTTGGGATTAAAGAAGCAAAAACAACCTGAAGAGCTCCTTGTGAACGAAAGAGCCGGCTTATTTTAGTGAGCCGAGCCAAAGAAGCCGGTTTCCGTAGAACTTTACTGACTACGTCAACATTAACTTCAAAATTCTGCATTTAGAGAACAGCATCAGGGGAACCCGTGTATTTTTACCTTCATGCACCGTAACTTTGACTTAACTTCCTTCTTAATTAGCAATTTCGAGCCCTGATTTTTGTGAGCTGGCTAGATTTTCTTGTGTGCGGATAAGCTGTGGGCGGTGCGCAATTGCGTGCACAAGCAATATACAGGGAACATTGATCAGGAGTCAAAAAAGCTTGCTTCGCGTGTCGCGAAGGTTCGCAGACGATCCGACAAATGATGATAGGAAGGTAGGGTTTTAAAAAGAGGCAGGGAGCCAATCAGCGCCCAGGGCTGTTGGCACCAACGGAGCAGACTCAGGTGCCCCGCATCAGTACTCATGACACTAGAGCCTTTTTGTATGTTTTCTGTACCCGTCACAATCTGGTACGGTATCTTCCCTCAGAGGGCGCTAACTGGTTTTTGAACTGGACACACCAGAGCCCAATCCACACCTAAATTATACCGAGCCTTTATATTGACTGTTGGAACATTCTGTCACATTTTGTGGGTGGACCCAAACGCAGGAAAGCCAGAACAGAGGCAGGTGTTTCTTTAAACGAGGGATGATATTTAATAATAGAAATGAGATACAATGTAACAAACAAACAAGTGGCCACAAAACAACAAAAATGGTCCAAACCAGGAACAAAAGCAAACCTGGCATGATAACAGAAAACTGGATAGAAGTTGCATGGACATTGCAACAGGATTACAATGGAGAATGCAATGACCTGACCCAATGTCGTGTCCCACTTGAAGGAGAGAATGTCGAGATCTGGTACACCACCTCCCCCCAGAGGGGCCCAACCGGAACTGGACACACTTGAGCCCATTCCACATACACCTGTCCCTAATTAAATCCAGCCTTTATTTTGACTGTTGGGACATCACACTGGGTCAGGTCATTATTCTTGCTATTTCAATGCCACTTACTTCCATCCTATCTTCTGTTACTATTGTAAGGTTTGGTTTTTGTCTATGGTTTGGAAACTTTGTGCATCGTTCTTGGTTTGTCTTTATAAATATAATCTTTTGTTGAGAACACTAACCTCTGTTCTGGCTTTCCTGCATTTGGGTCCGCTTGCAGAATGTGCCAGTACCACTGGTAGTCTAGATGTCACAAGCCAGAAACGGAGACAGGACCCAGTAGCGTTCGTTTACTTAGTTTTATTGATAAAGAGGGAGAGCAAGGCTTGCTTCCACGATCCGATGATCGACGGACACGGGTAGCAGATGGCTGCAACGCGGAAGTGGCACTACCGTGTCGAGCGAGGATAATCGTAGACAGCAGGTATACTGGTCACTAGCCTGGACGGGAGAGCAAGGGCGGTATCGATTTCAGAAAAGAGGTCGGCAACAGGTATCAGGCAGGAAACGGGGCAAAACAGGTCAGAGGTCGGGATGGCATATGAGGGCAGAAACGGGTCCAGAAACGGGTCCAGAAACGGGTCGGCAACAGGTATCAGGCAGGAGAAATCAGGGCACGAAAATGTCGGAAGGTATGAGCTTGCCTAGCTGGGAGCATAGGTTCGCAAACGGTCTGACGGCTTCCTCTTGGAAGCCAGGCGTTTAAAAGGAGTCTCTGAACCAATCAGCTCTCAGGGGTGTTGGCACCAATGGGGCAGTCACAGGTGCATTGAATCAGCAATCATGACACTAGAGGTGAAATTTCAGCGCCCTCACCGCCACAGTCAGGGTTTGATTCCCGCTGCAAACAGCGATTTGTGATATGAATCTTACCCGAAAAATACAAATTTAGTATAACTTCTTGGAATATTCCATCGGTGAAACGATCCCCCGCAAACATAGTCTTGTTACATTCATGAGAGTCCAGTGAATCTAACCTTGGTAAATATTTACTCCAAAACACACGATATTGCCAACAGATTAAAAAAAACGCCTTAAAGTATTCCCGCAGCGTTTGACGATCATTCTTGTAATCCGTCAGTTTGGCTCCGGAACTCCCTTTTAAAAATAAACAGACTAGTCAGATGACTTCGGGTTTTGCGATTAGCTTCAGATCTTTTAAATTGACTCCACTCTTGGCCAATTGCAGATTTTTGTTCCACAGTCCTTAGCCTGTGACAACCAATGAAGCCCTGTATTGAAAAAAAGAAGGTCATGACCAATCTGGCTTCAAAAATCAAGCCAATAGTGACTGATTCAATATTAGATTGACACGCTGGTTAGCCAATGAAATTCCCAATGCAATTTTAAGAGTTGTATTGAAATCAGAAAATAAACATGTGCAAATGCAACCCAGTATCCATTTTTATGTGCGATTATTCCGCGCAATAGTGCACAATCAGTAATTGACTTCTGGAAAGAGAAGTCAAAAATCTACAACTCCTTCACAATGTCTAAAAATCGTTTTTTAGGGCTGTGAACTGTTCACTTTTGGAATTGCCTGGACCCATTATCAGAACAAAATGTAAAATACAATGTCTAGTTGTTTAGACTGTCATCGAATTTGATGACACTTTCGCAGGCATTTAATTGCTAAAATAAAATTCAGGCGAAAATAAAGCCTTATATTTCTGTGTGTTCCAACTTAGATAACTCATTGTTTGTAGCACTTGAAGTGATTATTTCAGTTTGGAACAAAACTTCAGAGTCTTACCTTTCAAAAGAGACAAAAAACGTATCAAGGGTTCAAGAACAGCTTTCAATATACTTTGGGTACATATTGGATTTGGATTTAGGGTGAAATTTACAGGTACGGTACAGAGTCAAAAGAACACTAGTTATACACGAATAAACACTTACTGTAGTCTCAATTTCAAGCCCCTAATTGTCAGGACCAGCACAAAATCAGGACCCAATTGCCTAACGTCTATCACAAGCTTTATTGAACGAAAGAGGAAGGGCTGCGCCCATGATCCGGTGTTCGCTGGACGCAGGAAGCAAGTTCTTGCACTCGGATTGTGATACGAGTACGGATGTGGATCTTCCGTAGCGAGCGATGGCGGTGTCAGGGACGGAAAACAGGTCAGTAGCTGGGACAGGGAGAGCTAAAACGTGATCGGGGTCAGAAACGAGTCGTAAGCCAGGACGGGAGAGTTGACGTAGTCTGGATCAAAAATGGGTTGTAAGCCGGGACGGGTGAGCAGACGTGGTCGGGATCAAAACACGTCCTAGCCGGAGACAAACGGGAGCAAAAAGGGACAGGCGGGAGTCATGGTCAAAAAAGACTTGCCTTGTATAAACAGAGGTTCGCAGACGGACTGACAACAGGGGAGTAACAGGACAGGGTTTAAATAGGGACAGGCAGCCAATCAGAACCCGCAGCGGTTGGCGCCAAATGAGTGGGCACAGGTGATTCACATCGGTAATCATGACACTTATAGCCTTATACTCTTATATATGAAATATCTATGAGAAAATATCATTTTTGGAGGGTTCTCCTTATAATCCGGTGTGCATTATAATGCCTAAAATACGGTAACTTGCATTGTGCATCAGCAGATCACAACAATGAATGAATGTTTTCCCAACACATAATTTCAGGTCATTTCTCGCATTGCTCATTCTGCAATCCTTCTATCCCCTGCATGTGAACCCGCTCGTGTGCAATAATTGCATTATTCATGCTGCTGTTATGTATGGAAATGAGAATAGCGCCATAGTAAGACCCAACTCAAACGTTTAAAAAGATAACGATAAGAGCGTGTCATCTTTGTGTTAAGTCTTTGCAAGTAGAAACAAAAGAGAAACAAAAACATGCTTTGTTGCTCTTAAATAGCAGCAAGAGGCGATTCTAATTTCTCAAAGATGGAGTCACTACATTTTGATGAATGCTAATACAAATAATGGCTTCTCTTTAGAAAAAGAATTCGGAATATGCAAATTACTTTCATGGCTTCAAGTGAGTGAGGCTGTAGGGAAAGGAGGGAGGATTTACGGCTAAGACTATGACCACAATAACGGACCATGCTGAGGACGTGGTTGCATCCAACGTGCCAGATTTAGTGGTGATCAACACTCACAACCTACCGGGGGCGTTATCAGAGGGGAGCAGGGGTGGGCAGTGCCCACCCACGAACACGCTCTGCACACCCAAAGAGAACTGGACGTAGTGATGAGAGCAGTCTGAAAGAATCCTAAAAAAAGGCAAATCAAAAAAGAAAAACGAAAAGAAAAGGAGAGGGGAAAAAGAAGTAGAAATTTTGGAAAATCAAAACGAGAAAAAGAAGAAGAAATAGCAGTGAAAAAAAATAAAAAGTCTTAAAATATAGAAAAGAGAAGAGGAAGAAAAATAAATAAAGCATGACAACAGACGAAAAAGCTAGCAAAAAAGAAACAAAAGAACAAAAGGAAAAAGAAAGAAAAAGAAGAAAGCAAGCATATTAAAATAATAAAAAGAGGAAAGAGCAAGAAAAAAAATAATTCAAAAGCTAGGAAAAGAAGGAAAAAATACAGAAAAAAAAGGGAAATCGAAAAAAAAAATAAAAGAAAAAAAGCAGGAAAAGAGATTGGGGTCTCTTTGTGTCACAGTTGCCATGGCGCCCAATTGGCCCCGCCCGTGTGGTGCCAGCTGTGGCTGGGTGACAGATTGGCTTTCCGTCATTTTAAGGTCAGTGCTCTCACTCATCCTTGGTCAGTCCGTCAACGAACCTCTGCCACGCAAGACGTGGGCTTTGACTTGGTCCTGATTCCTGTTGGTATTTCCTGTCCGGTATTCTTCCCGTTATTTTGTCCTGTTTAATATCAGTTTCCAGTTTCGTTCCCGTCTTGTTTGTCCTGTTTAATTTCGATATCCTGTTTTGATATCAATCCTGTCAGTCCCGTTGTTTAATATTGGCTTCCAGTGCATAATAGATTGTCAGGGTAATAATAGTTAATAATTTTGAAGGAGCTACACTTTTCTTCATTAATTCACGGTTCATTGATTTGACGATAAAGTACTAATTCGGTCAAAAACACACACGTTGCTTGATAAAACATTACTAAATGTATTCAAACTGAAAATCAGGTATTTCAACAAGATAGAAAATGGAATGTGGTGGATTTTTTGGAGTGTTGGAAAACATGGTGGGTGTATTGTGGAAAATAGCTCACGAAAGAAATAAGCAGAGATTTTCTATGGAGCCTCTCGGAGTGCTTTATTGATAGAGAAGGCGCGTGGGGACGCGAACTTGTCTTTGAGACATTTTTCGCTTTTGGCGCTCTTGTCTTTGGCGTGGGCGTTTGCGGTCCCGGGGTCCCGTGAGGAGGTGCTTGCCGTCCCCTTTTAAAGCCACCTTTTGACGTCAGGGACCAGCCGGTTAACCTGACATGCATGTTTTTGAAATGTGGGAGGAAACCGGAGTGCCTGGAGGAAACTCACGCAAGCACGGTGAGAACATCCAAACTCCACACAGGAAGGTTCGATCCCATGACCTCAGAATTTTGCCGCACACGCGCTAACCACTGCGCTGCCGTGATGCCCCTCAGATCTAATGTATTTGGCAAATTGAGCATCCAAGTAGCAAGGCACGCTACATATAAAGACCAGTATTCTGTGATGATTAACCATGTTCACAGATTTTGAATAATAACTCCCCAAATGGAATATAATTAGGTGCAAATTAGACTGTCACTTTGAAAATAAACTAGATTAATAGTGAGCTAAATTTTCTTTATTGTCTTACACCTGCTTTAACTTAGGCTATTCTATTGGACTTATTGTCAAGGTTAAAACTTGAGATTGTAGTAAAATGAATAAAAGTGTCCCAAGCCAGAGACGGGGACAGGAACCAATAGCGTTCGTTTAACTCAGTTGTATTGAAAACGAGAGCAGTGCTTGTTTCCACGATCCGATGATCGTCGGACACGGGTAGCAGATGGCAGGAACGCGCAAGAGGCACCTTTGTGTCGAGCGGGGATAGTCGTGGGTGGCAGGAAAGCTGGACGGTAGCCAGGACGAGGGAGCAAGGGCTGTAATCGAGTCCAGAAAAAAGGTCGGAAACAAGTATCAGGCAGGAAACAGGGCAAAACAGGTCGATGGCCGGGACGGGAGAGCAGGGCAGAAACGGGTCCAGAAAAAAGGTCGGCAACAAGTCAGGCAGGAAACAGGGCAGGAGATTGTCGGAAGGTACAGAGCTTGCTTAGTAAAAGCGTAGGTTCGCAGGACGGTCTGACAGCTTCCTCTTGGAAGCCGGGGGTTTGAATAAGAGTCAGGGAACCAATCAGCGACCAGGGCTGTTGGCGCCAACGGGGCATTCGCAGGTCTCCCGAATCATCAATCATCACAATAGCCGGAAAACTCATGTTATGTGCCCTATTTGAATACGTTTTAAAACATTTTAATCCGGTATCAATGTTGGGACTAGCAATTTACAAAGAAACGTGCTAGTCCCAACATTTATACCAACACAGGTTTAGAAACACTATTGGACTCTGTGACTATGGCTGCTGCAGCTGTCAAACAGGCATCCTTCTGATCCGTCATTTTTTAAAAATGAAACGCTCCAAAAGACACTTATTGACCTAAAAGACCCAAGGCCCTATTTTCCGAGACAGGCGTCATCGCGCTCAGCATAATAATGGCCGCATTTGCAATTGTTGGACCGAGGCAAGTTCAGTTGATTCTTTTTGGGACCACGTTGCACCAGATGGTTGTCATGACAACTTGACGATAAAAATGAATTGCAGTTGACAGAAAATATCATGCATAGCTCAGACGGTCACGAACTTGCGGCCCGGGGACCGATTGAGGCCCAGGGCGTGATAGTTTGAGGCCCCGGCCTTAATACGAGAGTGTGTATTATTAGTCGCCTCCCTGTGTTAATTCATTAATTCAATCGGGACCAACCCAGTACCTGGTTCAATTTGACGCAATTTTCTGGGTTGTTTGACAGGAAACCACTGTTTGAGTTGTTCTAAACCAGGGGTCTCAAACTCACGGCCCATGGGCCAATTGCTGCCCATGCGATGATAATTTCAAGCCCCCCTCAATATGATAGTTAAAAGGGACATTATGTATTATTAGTCGCTTCCTTGCGCTAATTCATTTATTCATCTGGACCAACCCAGTATTTGGGTCGATTTGACGCAATTTTCCGGGTTGTTTGACACAAAACCACTGTTTGGGTTGTTCTAAACCAGGGGTCTCAAACACATGGCCAGTAAGCCAATTCCGGCCCACGAGATTAAAATTCCAAGCCCCCCTTAATATGATAGTTTAAAGGAACAGTGTGTTTTATTAGTCAATCCGGACCAACCCAGTACTTAAGTCAATTTGATGCAATATTCTGGGTTGTTTAACACAAAACATCTGTTTGGGTTGTGTTAAACCACGGGTTTTAAAATCATGGCCCGTAGGCCAATTGCGGGCCACGAGATGAGAATTCCAAGCTCCCCTTGAGATGAAAGTTAAAAGAGTGTATTATTAGGCACCTACGAGCGATAGAAAACATTTTTTTTATTTAAACATTACCAACCCAGTACTTGGGTCAAATTTGAGCCAAGTTTCTAGGTTGTGTAACACACAACAACCCAATTTTTTGGATTGTTCCAAACCAGGTGTCTCAAACTCATGGCCGGGTGGACAATTGCGGCCCACAAATTGAGAATTTGAAGCCCCGCCTGAATATGAAAGTGAAAAGGGACAGTGTGTAATTTTAGTCGCCTAATTAATTCTTTTAATCAGGAACAACCGAGTACTCGGGTCAATTTGACTCAATTTTCTGGGTTGTTTGACGCAAAACAACCCAAATGTTTGGATTGTTCCAAACAAAGTATCTATAACACTTATGAATACTTACCTTTTTAAAATTTAGATCTTGTTTTATGTGGCAAATTAGAAAACATATATTTTAGAAAAGTCAGAGTCTTTCATGTGAAAAAAACGATCTTGCCCCAGTCTCTACCTGACTCTAGCTCTGGTGGCCCCTAAGTAAATAGAATTTGAGACCCCTTGTTTAGAAGATTTGAATTTAGGCAACCAATAATTGTTTTACTACAAGAATTAACCCTCTCTCCATTTCCCTTTTGTTGCCCCCAGCACCAACCATTACAATAACAATAACATACATGAAGCAGAAAAAGCTTTTTTGTCCAAAATAAGAATGGACCCATATGGGTTTTTCAGGGCCGATATGATACCGAAAATTTAAATTGAGAGGAGGTCAATACCCAATATTTAAGTTTCGTTTGATGTAAAATCTTAAAAAGTGGCGTAAGAAATGGTTAATAATGCCAAAAGAAACTGTAAATATTTGTTATACATATACCAGTAGATGCAAAGAAAACTTGTATACCTCTCTGAAACCTTTTACAAGTTATAAATTAGAATTTCAAATCGACTAAGATGATTTATCTTCACTTAAACCAAAAACTAAGAGTGCAGGAAATAAAAAATAGGTTTAACATGAACTCGTATAAAGGTACATAAAAACTTAAGGAGCTCCCTGAATCTTTTTACCAAAAACAATAAAAATATCAACGCAACCAACATGACTTAAATTAAAGAAAAATTGTAAAGTGTGTTAACTCCAATTATGAGCCAGATGGACAAACTAGTGTTATGATAAAAGCTAATCACCCAGCTTTACGCTTTAGTATGCTTTTTATGCTCTTTTTTAATCACTAGCACACACGCTTGATTGACAAACTAATGTAATGATAAGAGCCAAATTAGACTCCACCCGAACAAATGTCAATATTCATTCACAGGGATGTTTGGACGAGTTAGTAGAGCTGCTGCTTCGATGTTTTTCTTCATGCTTCGGTGGCTCTGCCCTTGGTCGTTTATCCATTCATAAGGCTTTAAGGGGGGGTTAGCGTCTAAGGAGAGAGTGGAGCAGAAGAAAGGGAGAGGGAGGCTCATCTGCATCTGAGCATAGATAACCCAATTTTAAATATATTTGATCTGCCCCATGAATAAATACAAATGCTGATACTGCTATCTGTCAAATTCTGAAATATTGGTGCCGATAATCCGCCTGCCCGATAATCGGTCGACCTCCAGTCCAAAATATTACGTCGCTGTTCTGGAAATAACACTGCTTAACTTCAGGCCATCTGGAAAACTGACCAACATCAAGTCTAACTCACACCTGCGCAAAAACACACAAGAAAAAAAAAGTCATGGGGTTTGCCAGTGATAGCTCTTTTTAAGACATACGTGCGCTTTTCATCTTATTGCATTCTCCTTTCTTGACTTTTGACTGATGCACCCCAAAAACTAGGATTGTGTGGGCAAACGCCAAAGATTTATTCAATTCTGAGTTGCTGTAAACCATGTCGCATGGTGTTCTCCTGAGACTTGAGAATGTCAGAGAAATCCATGGGGAAAAAAATATTGCAGTATCCTTTACAAAAGACACACACGCACAAATCCTGGGCAGCACAGCGCGGTTGGGGCCTCTGAGTTGCCGCTCGGGGGCTAATTGCTGCCCTTGGGATGATACTTTGAGGCCCAAGTCTTAAAGTAAGAGTTAAAGAGATAAGTGTGTATTATTTTTCCACTAGATGTCGCTGTATTGTGTCGTGCAATCGAAAACAAGGCTAAGCATAGAGAGACTACAGAGATGGCGTCTTATTCCTCTTAAAAATAAGAGAAATAAAAAGGGAAAAAGTAAAAAGAAGGAAAAGAAAAAGAAAAGAAAGGGGGAAAAACATTAAGGAAAAAAGGGGAAAGAATAAGAACTACAAAAAAAGTAATACAAAAAGAAAAAAAGAATAGAAATTTGAACACAAAAAGAAAAATGAACGGAAAAGAAGAAAAAATAATAGAAAGAAGAGAGAAGGGGAAGAAAGAGAAAAAATAGATAATTTTGTATTTATTTGCCACAAGATGAGGGTGACATGATTGTCTTTTTTTTCTTCTCTTTCTGTTTTTCTTGCTTTTTTGTAATGGTTGCCATGGCGCCCAATTGGCCACGCCGGGTGTGTCACAGTTGCTGTGGTGCCCAATTGGCCCCACCCGTGTGTGTCACAGTTGCCGTGGTGCCCAATTGGCCCCGCCCGTGTGGTGCCAGCAGCGGCTCGTTGAGAGATTGACTTTCTGTTTATATAAAGCTCAGCGCTCAACTTCTTCCCCACAAGACGCGGGTTCTGACTCGGTCCTGGTTTCCTGTGATTTCTCCAGTCCGGTATTGTTCCCGTTTATTTTTGTCCTGTTTAATTTCGGGTTCCAGTTTAGTTTCCGTCTGTTTTTGTTCTGTTTATTATTTTCTCCAATTTTCGTTTTCGTCTCGTTTCTCCTGTCAATTTTCGATATCCTGATCCGTTAATCATCCTGTCTGTCCCTTCCTGTCAATATCAACCCCATCTGTCCGATATCAACTCGGGCAGTTGGAATCTGTCTCGTCGGTCTCTGGCTTCCTGTCCTCCCACGCCAGACCGGCTTCCTAACGTGCATGACTCCCCATTTCCCATAAAATAAAGGCTTGTGTGAGAACGTCACGCGATTGGGTCCTGTTCTGGTTTTGACATTTTTGCTCTTTACTTTTTACTTTTCATTTTTTTCCACTCTTTGTCTAGTAATTTCTCTTCTTTTACCTTCTTTTTAAATGTTATATTCTTATTTTTATTTTTTAATTTACAGTGTGGTTTGGTTACTTTGAATTTCCATAGTTTGCATTCTTCCTCATGCCATTTAGCACTCATTTTTGACTGCCCGACACAATACAGCGACATTTGGTGGTCAAATAATACACACTGTTCTATGAACTTTTATATCAAGTCAAGGGCCTCAAACTATCACCATTAGGGCTGCAATCGGCCCCTGGGCTCAAATTTAAGATCCCTGTTTTAACAGCATTTTACAACAGTGTAGTGTTTTTATCAACATCTTGGAAAACTCCAATCTGGCCCAACCTTACTTAGACCTAAGATCCAACGGCCCCTGACTCAATTAGGTTTGAAGCCCCTTGTTTACATGCTTGGTCGACGTTATCTACTGTTCTGGGTTCAAACCATGACCCAAGCCCTCCCTCGGGTATAGCAACATTCGCAGATCACAAAGTAAAAGTCTGTAAAATCAGCATCATTAATTCATGGACACATTTGCGCCTTTGAGATCAATATTGTATCCGAGCGGGGACATTAAAAATGTATTAGCTTAGTTCAGTAAAGTTCTCTTTAGTCAAGATAAATGGATGCTGCTAATTTCATAAGCTACAGATGTTGTAGTATGATTTGACCAGTGTTGGGCCCGTTACTTCAAAAAAGTAATAGAAAAATGCTTTTTTTGGGTCCTAAAGGACTGGTAAAGCGCCATATAAATTAATCCCTTTAACCCAGGGGTGTCAAACTCATTTTAACTCGGGGGCCACACGATAGAACAAGGCCGGACTAGTAGATTAAAGAGAAAGAAAAAGAGAGATAAAGAAATAAGAGAAAGAGGGAGGGAAAAGAAGAGAGGGCGGGACAAAGAAATAGAGAGAGTGACAGAGCGTGAGAAACAGAAAAATAAAAAGAGAAGTCGTGACAGAGGGGAAAGAAAGGGAGCAGAATAAAGAAATCCAAAGAGAAATTGAAAGACAGAAGGAGAGAAAAGAGAAAAGAAAGCGCAAAGGGTAGGACGAGAGAAAGAGAAAAGAGAGAAAAGGAAAAAAGGAAGTTAGAGCAAAAGAAGATAAAAAGACACAGAGAGAGAAAGAGACAAAGAGCAACAAAGGAAGAGAAAAAGAGAGACACAGAGAGTGAAAGAGACAGAGAATGGGAGAAAAGGGGTGGAACAGAGGGAGAGAGAGAGAGAGAGAAAGAAAAAAAAAGTACAGTACAGTGTCTTTGTTCGAGGCACCTTTCTTTGGCAACATCAAGTTGACATATTTCAACCTGCAGCTTGTTTTTCTCTTGCGCTTCTCTGAGTGTTGTCTCGCGGACCGGATTCAATCCCTTAGCGGGCCTGATCTGGCCCGCGGGCCGCCTGTTTGACACCTGTGCTTTAACCATTTAATATTTAAACCTCTCAAAAAACCTTACGCATTTTTTTTCTGATCAAATAATATAGTGGGGACCGAATAACGTAACATCTGTCCAATCCAAATCTTCGACTTTCAGCACATTTTGGCTGAAAAACTCAAGCGTCTTATCAGTGTGATTGGGTTGTAACATCATTAAGTGATGGCTTAATTTATTTGGCTTCATGCTGTCCAATTTTCATAACACATCAGAACAGTCTTCGCTCGTCTCCTTCCGTGGTCGCAGTGCTGTGCTCTCTACGCTCTGTCCAACGTCCTCGTCTTAGCTTTTGAGGAGAGACTTTTGTTAATCTCTTTACCCTGTTTCTCTTTGCCCCTTCCCGTGTCCGTGTAGAATATTTTTTTAATGGGATCACTTAAGGGCCTGTTACTCTTTGTGTCTACACTGGACTTAATGGAGATTAAATGCAAATCAAACATTTAGCCACTGAGAACACCACTGCCCCCTAGTGTAGCCGAGGTGCAATTGCACTTTGTTTTACCGCGCCCGCATCAACGGAGACTTGCGACCCCCCAGGGGGACCCACCCCACTAAACATGAATCACTGCTCTAATCCAATTCAGAACCAAGTTCAGAAACACAGGAACCCTTAGGCAGCCCTTCTCTAACCCTGCCATTATCATTAACGTTTACCCAGAATTCCAAGGGATAGTGTTACCAGCTCAGTAGCCTAGATGGTAGTGTGCCCGCTTTGAGACCGGGAGGTCGCTGGTTCGCGCCTCGACCGAGACATACCTAATTGGTATAATGGCGGCGCCCTCTGGCTGCGGCTGCATCGACTCGCTACAACGGGTCAGGTGTATCGACATTTCGTTCTGTGTACATTGTTACAAAGAATGACAATACAAAGGAAATTATTATTATTATTATTATTATTATTTTCTTTCCATTCCAGCAATGCCTTGCTTGGCTCCAAGTGTTTCTAAAAATGCAGTATGAGCTTCAATGGAGCTAAGAAACTGTCCTGTTCTCTCCATGTGTCATTTGTTTCAGCCTTGGCGCCATGAAAATGAAAAAAAGCTTTTCAGTAAATGAAGAAACAGTACTTTGGCCATTAAACTGGCAACATATCATTCTTTAATGAAGACTAATGCTACAGTATACACTATACAGGAGGGGTCTCCAACGTGAAAACTGGGTTCTCTTTGCGCTAATTAGTAACAAATTGGAGATCTCAGCTTCAAAAAGGTTGAAGACCCTGCTTACAGCAGGTTACTCAACAACTTTAGGTTTTATTTGTGTTTATAGATCATGCGGCAGCATGGCGGCACAGTGGTTAGCGCGTGTGTGGCACAGTTCTGAGGTCATGAGTTCAAACCTCCTGAGTTTGCATGTCCTCCCCGTGCTTGCGTGGGTTTCCTCCGGGCACTCCGGTTTCCTCCATGTCAGGTTAATTGGCCGGTCCAAATTGTCCCTAGGTGTGAATGAGAGAGCGAATTGCCTGTCCCTGTGTGCCCTGCGACTGGCTGGCAACCAGTTCAGGGTGTCCCCTGCCCGCTGCCCGATGATTGCTGGTATGGGCTCCAGCACCCCCGCGACCCTACTGAGGATAAGCGGTGCAGATAATGGATGGATGGATATAGATCACGCAACACAGATTTGGGACAAAGAAGCATAATTATTGGTCGGACGGACAGACAGACAGACAGAAAGGCAGACAGGATAGACACAGAGACAACTCAATCGCTCATTCACACCAAGGGACCATTTGAACCAGCCAAATAACCTGACATGCATGTTTTTGGAATGTGGGAGGAAACACGCAAGCTAGCTATCCAGATTTTAGATTTCTATTTGGCTATTTTGAGATGAAGTGTTTGAGGAGTATGTTAGAAGTGACAAGATTGGATAGATTGAGAAATTAAATTTTGAGAGACAGAAGTGGAGTAATAGTGGAACTGAGCAAGCGTGTGGATAAGAGAGTACTCGGTTGGTTTGGACACATGGAGAGGATGGATGAGAAGCGAATGTTGAAGAGGATCTACAGAGCAGAAGTCAATGGAAGGAGACCAAGAGGAAGGCTGCTATTGACGTGGATGGATAGTGTTATGAGTGCACTGCAGGAAAGGGGTCTAAATATAATGGAAGCTCGAGCTCTTGTTGGTGATAGTAATGAGTGGAGATGTGTTGTGAACGGATAGTGGGCTGTTTGGACGCGTTCTAAGGGATGGGCGGGGCACCTGTATGATGCGGCAGGGGTAAACCTGTGAAAGCTGTCGGGCCCTGCTGTTGAACAGAAGAGTGTGTTGCGTCACCCTGACCCGAGTGACATGTCCACTTTCTTGTGTCCCGTTTCATCTGGTGGGACGAAAGCATGACCGACTTGGGTGAAGAGGTGCTTAACTTGTTTGGGTGTTTGGGCATTTGGGTTGGCCATGGTCCAAAAAATGTGTGTGATTTTTTTTTGTGCTACTTTTTCCCTTTTTTTTTTTCTCTGTTTTTTGTATTTGTTTGTCTTGCTGTCGGTCACCCCTCTCGAGGGATATGACCAGCGTAGATAGATAGATAGATAGATAGATAGATAGATAGATAGAGAGAGAGAGAGAGAGAGAGAGAGAGAGAGAGAGAGAGAGAGAGAGAGAGAGAGAGAGAGAGAGAGAGAGAGAGAGAGAGATAGAGAGAGATAGAGATAGAGATAGAGATAGAGATAGAGATAGAGAGAGAGAGAGAGAGAGATAGAGAGAGAGATAGAGAGATAGAGAGATAGAGATAGAGAGATAGAGAGAGAGATAGAGAGATAGAGAGATAGATATGGCTATTTAGTTGGCTTTTTACTCTTTTAGCTCCCGTTTATTTTTTTAACCCTTTTACCTTTCTAGCTAAATATTAAGCTACCTTTTTAGCTATTAAGCAAGGTTTCTAGCTAGCCTTTTCCTTTTTGGATGCAATCTAGCTAAAATGTTATCTTTTTTGGTTGTTATCAAGATAAAGTTTGGGCTCCTTTCTAGCTATTTGTCTAGTTTTAGCTTACTATCTTGCTATCCAGATGACTTTTTACTCTTCTAGCTACCCATCTAGCTCCCTTTTATTTTTTTATTTTCAACCTTTCTTAGCTTACTATCCAAGCTACATTTTAGCAAGTCATCTAACTAAGTTGCTATATTAGAAATGCAAAGTGGGTGCCCTTTGAACTAATTAGTATCAAAAGTAGCTCTTGGCTTGAAAATGGCCAGAGACCCCTGACATATACAGTATATATTAAGGTAAATGACGCTAATCAGCTGCCCGGTTGCTCACTGCAGCGCTGGCAAACCGGCCTGAAATTATTTAAAGGAAAGCCTGCAAAGAGCACCCGCTGACGGCTACAGGCAGACTGATAAATACAGAGAGACAGGCGCAGGCTTGCGGATGGATAATAAGGTAGACTGACAGGGAGAGTTAGTGTAGCACAAAATGGACGGCAAAAGAGACAAGTGGACAAATAGCGAGGGTGTCCTGAAGACAGCCAGGAACAAGCTTCCCTGCGCTTCAGCTCCACTCGAGTGATTGTCGCGAACGAAAAGGCGCTTTATGCCGACTTTCCCCGTAGAGTTCAAAGAGAAAACCCTCACTCTTTTTCTCTCTCCTTGTCTTTCGCTCCCTCTCTTTTACTCCAACTCTTTCTTTCACTCTCTTTCTCGCTACCCTGTTCTCTCTTTCTCTTGCACTCTATGTCTCTCTTCCTCTCATGCTTTCTTCTTTTCTTTCTCTATTTCTGTCTCTTATTCTCCCTCTTTCTCTTTCTCTGTGTATCTGTTTCTTTGTGTCTCTCTATTTCCCCCTCCCTCTCTTCCTTGCACTCTTTCTATCTCATTCTTTCTCTTTGTCCTTTAAGCTCTCTTTCCCTCACTCACTCTCTTGATCTCTCTCTGGCTCTTTATTTTCCTGACTCTCTGTCTCTTTCTCGCTCTCTTTTTTGATTTCTCTCTAAACCTGGCTCTCTTATAGGCTTTTTCTCTCTCTTTCCCGATGTATTGCTAACTCTGTCTCTCTTTCTCTATCTTTTTCTTTTTTCTCCTCTCTTTATCTCACCCTCTGTGTTTCTTTCTCTCTCTCTCTCCTTCAGATTTTTTTTCTTTCTCTTTTATTCTTTCTGTGTATCTTTCACTTTCTCTCTTTCTATTTTTCCTACTTGCACTTTTTTCTCTTTCTGGATATCTCATTTTCCACTCTCTTTCTCTCTCTTTCTCCCTTTCTCTATCTCTCTTTCTTTCTTACCGTCCTTCCTTCTCTCTTTCTCTTTCTTTCTCTCTCTTTATTGGTCTCTCATCCTCTCTCTCTTACATTCTCTTTTCCTCTTTCTCTACTTCCCTCTGTCTTTCTCTCTCCCTCTCCCGCTCTCTAACTCAATCTCTTGATGTCTCGTTCTCGTTCTCTCTTTCAGATTATTTACTTCTCTCTCTGTCTCTCTCTCATTTTCCTTATGTACTCTTTCTTTCTCTCTTTCCTATTTCTCTTCCCCCCTTTCCTTTCAGATTCTCTCTTTCTCTCTCTATTTTTTTCCGTATTTCCTTCTCTCTCTCCCCCCCTCCCTCCTTCTCCCTGATCCTAATTGTCTCTCCATTTACATCATTCTCTCTCCCTTTTTCTTCACTCTTTCTCTCTCTCACTCACTCACTCCCACTTTCTCTCTCTCTCTCTCTCTCTCTCTCTCTCTCTCTCCCTCTCTCTCAATATAGGCATGTTAAAATTAGGTTAAAAAGGCCATTATACTGAAGTAGCATAATGGTGGATATGTTGGTTGGTTCCCTTAACCACCATTTCCTGCGGTGTGCCTTGGGCAAGTACAGCCTGGTGGCACCCATCCCTTCCAGGCTAACATATGTTTCCCCCTGGTCTTGAAACAAGGACCGTTCGCATGTTAGGCAAATGTACTAACTACGACAGAGACACAGTAGCATAACATATTTTCAAAACTAACTAATTTGCAGCATTGGAGTGAATGAAAGCTATTTGAGAGCCGAAAGAGCTGTCTCTTTTCAGTGAGCTGGGCCGAAAATTCCGGAATTCCCATAGCTACTCGGTTCAAGTCGGTGAACGTGAAGAAATAGTATTTTGTTGTATTTGTATGTTCTGACATTTCCAGGACGAAAGAAATATGAATAAAACAACACTCCTCTCACTCTATTTGTCCATTAATTTGATTGGCAGACTACATCGGGCGGATGAGAGTAATGGCTTGCGGTTGCCGTAGCAACAAGCTCGCTCTTCCCGGCATCTGATGTGTCCTACGCTGCGATCGATAAATAGCCCACCCTGCTGAGAATCTTGAGGGAACTGATGCTTTTGCCATGCCGAGAGTGTGAAAAGGAAGCCCGGACGGTGCGGAATGGGGCGTGGGGTAGCGCTCCGTGACTCCCCGTCTCATCCAAGCTTTATTTCATTATTTTCAAATGTCATTCACGTCAGGGCCGTTGCCAGACATAAATCTCAGGGGGGCATATTGAATGCATGGGGGGCACGACTATTATTACCACCCAAAAAATATTTTGCACACCATTGTTTCCAGTGTTTTTCAGGGATATTTTTCACACTTAGTTTACCCTTGGATTTTGGAGTTCACGTGTTGTTGCTGTAAGGTTTTAACATTTCTTAAACTGAAATCTGACTCAGAAGATTCTTCACGTGTCTTGTCCAAACCCTTACAGTTGAAGCATGCCCAAAATAAATTATTGAGCCGAGTATCGTCCACATATTAATCTATTAACCAAATCAAAGAGTTAAACACATCGGATCTTTCTTCCTTGCCAATTACAATCGTGTGTAGAAAGACGAAGGGGTTTCCGGGTTGCCCAATTTTATGACACATGGCGATTAAATGTTCACGCCACATGACCAAGCCTCTGGCTTATTGGTCCGCGCCGTTGTTGATGCAAATTTCACAACCATGATTGAAGAATGGGAGAAAGGTGGTAGGTCATCGCCCTCCGGACAGAATGGGGCACGACACACACATTCTAATCCCCCCAGGCGAGGTGATAAATCATTATTATCTGCACAGACTGAAACCAAATAAATCATTCCAAAGCACAGGGGTTTACGACAGCCTTCTCTCAGAGTTTGACCTCAAACACTGAAGTCAGATTTTAGAACAAGCATATTTGACTTTATGTCGGATAAAACAGTGTTTAAAATTGTATATAACTTTAATGCACTGAAAAGTCCATATTTTTAATAGACATTTTATTGTGTCATGCAGGGATTTCCTGTTGAAAGTTGCTTAGTATAAAAAAGTTGACTGAGTTGAAAGTTCACAGAAATAAATGTTATTTTAACTTCGCAGAATAATAGATTATTTCAAAAACGTATTAATATATTATTTGCAGAATATTATGTCATCATTGACTAAATACTGGGCAGCACGGCGCCGCGGTGGTTAGCGAGTGTGCGGCACAGTTCTGAGGTCATGGGTCCAAATCCAGCTACCAACCTTCCTGTGCGGAGTTTGCAGGTTCTCCCCGTGCTTGCGTGGGTTTCCTCCGGGCACTCTGGTTTCCTCCCACATTCCAAAAACATGCATGTCAGGTTAATTAGCCGGTCCAAATTATCCTGAGGTGTAAATTAGCGAGCGAATTGTCTGTCCCTGTGTGCCCTGCGACTGGCTGGCATCCAGTTAAGGGTGTCCCCTGCCCACTGCCCGGAGATAGCTGGGATGGGCTCCAGCACAACCGCGACCCTACTGAGGATAAGCGGTACAGATAATGGATGGATGGATGGATAACTAAATACTGAACAAAGTGACCTCTGCCCTTTCCTTTTTTATTGTTTCCGATTGCCTTAATTTCTGTCTCTTGTAGAGTATTCAACGTTTGATGAGAATTCTGTTTTGCAATGTCAGAAAATAATCAAACAATGGCAAGACATGTGAAGCTCTACCACAAGATGTCCCTGTGTTAAAACATTGAACATTTTTACACGAAGCAACTCTTTTCAGTTTATTGACCTCCTCCTGTTGTGTAGTTACGGCCTGATTCCTCAGGAGGTGATATCTTGCATGGGCCTCCACTCCGATGGAGATTGACCGTCATGTTTAGCTTCTTGCATTTTCTAATCATTGCTCCAACAGTGGACCTTTTTTCACCAAGCTGCTTGGTAATTGCTCTGTAGCCCTTTCCGGCCCTGTGGAGGGTGTACAATGTTGTCTCTGGTGTTTTGGACAGCTCTTTGGTCTTCGCCATGTTACAGGTTAAAGTCTTACTGATTGTATGGGGTGGACAGGTGTCTTTGTGCAGCTAAAGACCTCAAACTCGTGCATCTGATTCAGGATGATGGAGTGCAGGAGGACTTCTTATTCCCCCTTAGTTCTGGTCCGAAGTCTTCGCTCTGAAAACGCTGGTCTACTAGTGATCCAAGAGCCAAGAAGAGATCCGCAGGTTTGAGAGCGTTCTCCAGTGTGCTCCTCCTGAGATCCGATCTGCAACCGCAGTGGAACTGTTTGAATCTAGGCTTAAAACACTCTTCCCTTGTATAGCTTACGAATGACCTATATTTCATGTTGACAATATCTGTGTATTATTTGTTATTGCAACATCCATTGCAACCTGGTCATCCTGGAAGGGGGATTACCTCATGTGCGGTCCCTTCTCAAGGTTTCTTCATTTACCTCATGTTGAAGTTTTTGAGTTTTTCCTTGCCCTCATGTAGGTTTTAGATCAGGGGATGGTGTAATAATAGTCTGTGATTTGCAATAATCTGTGGTCTCTGCAGCTCTTTGAGACTCCTTGTGATTAAGGGCTATACAAATAAACATGACTTGACTTGAGTAATGGGCGGCCTAACAGGTCTTTCAGGGTAAGAATTTTCAAATACTTTGTTCAAATACTTTCTGTATCAAACAAATAAATTGTTAAAAAATCATGTGTTGTGATTCCTGGATTTTTCTTTTTTAGTTTACCTCTCTCACAGTGGACCTGCACCTACGCTGGAAATTTCAGACCCCTCCATGATTTTTAAGTGGGAGAAATAGCAAAATAGCAGGGTGTTCAGATACCCATTTTCTTCACTGTATGTATGTATACTGGTAAATAAACTATTAAATCATTATTACACATTTGAAGTGAAAGAACATAATGTAATTTAAAAGTATGTATTGACTTGTCAGTATAACAACAAAGTAACGTCAAAATACAAGAATAGATTAGACATTTCTTTTTACAAAAGCTAATCGGAAAACACATCCCTGAAAACACTTGTAACAAAAATTAAAATATCTAACAATGAAAAAAAATAAAAATAAAAGACAAAACAATTTTACCCTTTCGTATAATCAACTAATATAAAGTCAGCAACACAGAATCCCTGAAAATAATTCATATTGACCAATCACAAGAGGAGAAAAAGTGTCTACTGTATAAGGGAGCTGGCTGTCTATTGTTTTAAATAATGAAACATGATGTAAACTTCTGCTGGATGTGTTTTTGGTTATGTTTAAAGTGCATTAGTGCTGTGAAAAAAAATACTATGGTGTCAAAGTTGCCATGGCGCCCAATTGGCCCAGCCTGTGTGGCGCCAGCTGCGGCTCATTGACAGATTGGCTTTCGTCTGTTTAAGCTCAGTGCTCTCACTCTTCCTTTGTCAGTCCATCAGCGAACCTCGAACGTGGGTTTTGACCAGGTCCTGTTGGTATTTCCTGTCCGGTATTGTTCCCATTTAGTTTTGTCCTGTTTAATATCGGTTTCCAGTTTCGTTCCCGTCTAATTTTGTCCTGTTTATTATTCTCTCCAGTTTACGTTCTCTTCTAGTTTGTCCTATTTAATTTCGACATACTGTTTCATGATCAATCCTGTCCATCCCGTCCTGTCCGGTATCAACCCCATCTGTCCGATATCTACTCGGGCAGTTGGTATCGATCTCGTCTGCCTCTGGCTTCCTATCATTTCACGCCAGACTGCTGCCTAACATGCATGACTGCCCATTTCCCGTAAAATAAAAGACTTGTGTGAGAAACTTCACGCGTTTGGGTCCTGAGCCTGTTCTGGTTCATGACATATGGTTGTGCCCCCCCATGCATTTGATATCCCCTCCCGCGTCCCTACTGAGGATAACAGTACAGATAATGGATGGATCGATGGATAACTAAATACTGAACAAAGTGACCCCTGCCCTTTCCTTTTTTATTGTTTCCGATTGCCTTCATTTCTCTCTCTTGTAGAGTATTCAACGTTTGATGGGAATTCTGTTCGCAATGTCAGAAAATAATCACGACAAAAAGAAGAGAAAACATTTATTTTAAGGAATAAAACAAGATAAGGAAAAAGAAAAATGAAGAAGGAAAAAAGTAAAACAGGATTATAAAATATAGGGTAAAGTAAAGCAAAAACAGGAAAATTGAGCAAAAGAAATAAAAATGGAAAGAAAGAAAAGAAAGGATTTCACGCATAAATAAACAAAAACTACAAAAATGCAATTTTTTATTTTCATTTCCCTTGAAATTTGCTTTTTGTCTTTTTTATTATTCTTTTTTTCCCATTTACTCTCTTTTTTTCTTTTCGTTTTCTCTTTTTTGCTTTCCCATTTCTCTCATTTTCAATAGTTATAAGGTGTGTTTTGGTCATGTTGAGAGTCCCTATTTTGTCTACCCACTGTCCCTTTGTCACGAGGTGGGACCGGACCAGAACGGAGGCAGGAAGCAGGAAGGGAGAACTCAATTGCGTTGACGATCAAAACTTTTATTTACCAAAATAAAAGTCGTCCAAAACTCAGGGACAAGACAGAACAAACAGGCTTTAACAAAAACGTGCAAACACAGGTTTCTTCCGACTCAACTAAACAGGACAAGGCATAACAGAACGGACAATGTGTAATGAGCCAACACCCGCAATACCCACAACCCAACCTTAAGTAGCCCAATTAGCTGATCTGCTTCAGCTGGTGCCCATGGGACGGGGCAGACCGGTCGCCACGGTGACCATGACACCCTTGAACTTTCATGTTATGGCGGGGGCCTTTAACTATCATCCTAGGGGCCATGATTGGGCCCCGGGCTATGGTTTTGAGACCCCTGAATTACATTAATCAGCGTTTTCTTTCCCTCCAGCCCCTCTGCAAATATTTCAAACACATGCGGCCTCAAAAAGTTTTCCTACCCTTCAGCTTACATCGTCGAACCTTGTGTTGCGGGGATCGTCCCTGCTCTCTGAATACGCATTTCACGTCTCGTTGATTCTTTCTCCCTCGTCGTTGCATTAAGATTTCCTGCACTCGTGGTTGAGTCTCACAGTCTACACACCTAATTGGCAAATATAGCCATGAGCAGAATGCAGATAGTACTGGTAATGAGGCAATTATTGTCAGGTTCTGTGCTCATAGGCGTCTGTCAATTCAACAACCTGTGGCTACAAGGGGGGTGGAGAGATTTTCTTTCTGTCAAGGGCGAAGTCTTTCCAAATTGGGACGAGAAACGTCTCCAATGTTTCTGTTGAAGGCTGTATCCTTGCCTCGTTTATGACGTCTCTGCGCTGTACTTTTTTGATTGACAGTGTTTTCCCTGACATTATTTAAAGCAAGGGTCTCCAACTCGCAGCCCCCAGTTGCCCCTGCCGTAAAATGAAAGTTAAAAGAACAATGTGTATTATTTTCCCACTAAATGTCGCCGTATTCTGTCGTGCAACCGAAAACGAGTGCTAAAAGCACAGCGTAAAAAGACAAAATAAGGAGACTGGAAGTGACCAAAACGCACATCGTTACTTTTTAAAAGAAGAGAAACAAGAAAAAAAAGTAAAACAAGTTAAGAAAAAAAAGGAAAAAAAACTCTTTTTTTCCCGTTTGTCTTTTTTTCTGTTGAACTTCTTTCTTTTTTTCCCTTCCTTTTTTCTTTCTTTTCCCCCATTTTCTTCTCTTTACTTTCTTATCCCCTACTTTTCTTAACATTCCCTTTTTTGCCCTTTTTTTCTTTCTTTTAAAAATCATTTCCCTTTTGTCTTTTATTGGGAAACGCTGGGTAAAAATGTAAGAAAACTGTGCTTTTTGTTCACTTGCCGTGTTTGTAGCTTTTAGTCTTCCTCGGACTCATTTTTGGTGTCAGTACACATTAAAGCGACATCTCATGGACAAATACAAAACACTCTTTTTATCAGCACAGTTTTTGTGTAAAAACCCCAACCTGATCCATTAGCGGCCTCCAACTCATTTGATTTAAAACATGGGTGTCCAAACTTTGTAGAACGTGGGCCAGATCTGGGAAGCTGAAAATGTGTGAGAGCCGATTATTCAGCTTGGGATTCTTTGAACAGTCTTTAATAAAATCACCCTCCGTGAAAGGTTAGCAGTGCTTGGCGATCAGTGTCACGACCTCATAGCTCCCCTTTGTAGCATTTTCATTTGACTCATAAGGTCTCGCGAAAAAGCGCTGCTGTGCCGTTAAACAGCTTCCACTTGCTTCACCTTTTCACAGCGTTTTTTTCCAGTTAGCTTTTTTGTAGTAGGCATGTTTTGTCTGGCAGTGACACTTCATATTATATTCAAATAAACATGACCTGACTTGACTAGATTTGACTTGACTTAACACGAAAACAACCACGGGGTCATGGAAAATTAGTCAGATGGAGTTTTTTCAGATTTTAGGGAAAAAATACTTCAGTTGCACCTTGTCCTGGAAGCAGCGATCCTCACAGTCAACTTTCCTTTTTTTATTTACAATTGCTAAGTCAAAAATTGGGTGGGCTAATAGTTTCACAAAAAACCAAGAGCAAGCTGGCCAAAAGGCCACTGTCATCATCTAGTCAAATGTTGATTTTTTTTGTCCAAATTTATTTTATAGGTCAATATTACTGGCAGGCCACACATGATTAATTTTATGACAGAGGCCGCGGGCCAGTAAAAATTTGATCACGGGCCGTAAGTGGCCCCCGGGCCGGACTTTGGATGTGACTGATTTAAAGCTGTGAAGTATTTGACTAATGCATGCTGCCCACTGAGCAAATGCATTTTTTAAAGTCTGGGGGCACATTTTCCTTTTGAACCCAAATTGTGAGAGAGAGAGTCCTAAACTCTTACCACTGGGATACCGGTAACACATAGTCACACTATTTCTGTAGCAGACTGACCTCAGCCCTTCAACACACAAGGGAAGGAGTTTGGGGACCCTTTTGACTCTGTAAGACAGGGGTCCCCAACCTGTTTCGAACGTCAAGCTACTTTTTGCTACTTATTATGCGCAAAGGGCACCCAATTTGATATACACTTCTAAAATAATAAACTAAATTGTACCACTTAGTTTGTTGTTTCCATGTTATTACCAAATGTTAATTATTGAAAGTAGAAATAGAGAAAACAAGAAAGAAATATAAAGAGAGAGAGAGGGGGGGAGACAGAGACAAAGAGAAAGAAAATCGAGAAAGAGAAAGAGTTAAAAGAAAGGGAGAAATAAATAAAGGGAGAAAGAAAGCGAGAAAGAAAGAGGTTAAAGAGAGGAAGATTAAAAGAAAAGCCCTAACTTTACCCAATCATTTTTTTATCCATTTTCTTTTTCTCTTTCCTGGTCCCTTTCCTTCTCTCTTTCTCTCTTTCTTTTCTTTTTCACTCATGTTTACACTCTCTGTCTTTCTTTTTCTTTTTCCCTGCCTCTCTTTCTATTTTTTTCTCTTTCTTCTTTCTACTTCCAATAATTCACATGGTAAAAACATACTTACAACCTTATAAGAAGTACAAGATAAGCGGTTACTCTATATCAAACCGGGTGCCTATCGCACTAGTAAGTAGCAAAAAGTAGGGCCCCTCGCAATGTGTGCTGGAAAAATGAAGATGACCATTTCGATACAAACTGTTAAAAAAAAGAAAATGCCGCCATAATTGATGATTTTTCAATTTCAGTTGAACGACCATAAACCCGCACAAGCAAGATGTCCGTGCAATTTTACAGCCCAGGCTTTTAGCCTCATCACGTCGTAACGAGAGTCATTTCTCACCGCAGGCCTGAAATATTCACCATCCTTTGAAGATAGCTCCAGTTGGATTGCAGCCTTTTGTTCTAACCGTTGATAACAAAAAAAAAATCACATTTTTGCAGATAATATTTCTCTTATTGTGACTTTTCCTGCTTTAATTTTAATTCCATTCTTTGGAGTGAACCAAGGTTGTGACAGATCATAAAAAAGGAGGAGTTAATGTTCTATAAGTGAAAAAGGCCGCAGGCAAACAAATGAAGTCTGCATGGAAAAAGGAATTCATTCTAAGCTGTTTCTTTCCCATTTTGTGCCTTACAGGGTCTGATCGTGATGATTTTCTGCATGTATGAGGAGCTGTGCGATGAAAGTGGGCAACGTGGGTAAGAGAGTCATGCAACGCCCAGCCCCGCGCTACCACATCCTCCTCGGTGGGGCCGTGCTCCTTCTCCTGGCTAGATTGGTCCTGGCTTGCCCCGCCCGATGCGAGTGCTCTGCCCAGAGCAAGTCAGTAAGCTGCCACCGCAAACGCCTGAGCACCATCCCCGAAGGAATCCCCATCGAAACACGAGTCCTGGATCTCAGCAAAAACAAGCTACGTGTAATCACACCGGACAATTTCTCTTCGTTCCACCTGCTGGAAGACTTAGATTTGAGTGACAACCTCATCAGCGTGGTAGAAATCGGATCATTTCGTTCCCAGCTGGCTCTCCGATCGCTGAACTTCCGCAGTAATGTGATCCAGTTGGTCCCTGCAGGGGTGCTGTCTGGCCTGACCAACCTCACCCGACTTGACCTCAACCACAACAGACTTGTGGTTCTGCTGGACCATGCCTTCCAAGACCAGCGCAAGTTAGCATCCCTGGAGGTGGGTGACAACGAACTTGTTTTCATCTCTCAGAGGGCTTTCATGGGACTAACTGGCCTCCAAAGTCTGACACTAGAACGTTCCAATCTCACTGCGATCCCCACTGAAGCTTTGGCACACCTGCACAACTTGGTCGAACTACATTTGCTCCATTTAAGCATTAGTTTCCTCAAACCTTTCTCTTTCAAGAGGTTATTCCATCTTCGCCAACTAGAGATTGATAATTGGCCCTGGTTGGGCACTATCCCCTCACTATCTCTGCATGGCCTCAACCTCACATCCTTATTCATAACCAACACTAACCTATCTGCCTTTCCTGGTGCGGCATTGCGCCACCTGCCCTACCTCACGCACCTCAATTTGTCCTTTTCCCGAATTCAGCATATTCATCAAGGAGAGCTTGGGCACTTGCCCCATTTGATGGAGCTCCGTCTCCAAGGAGCCCAGCTTGTTTCAATTGAACCCTTTGCATTTATTGGCCTCATCTCTTTGCAACTACTGGATGTGTCCCAAAACCGTCTAGACTCTCTGGAGAAGGGAGTTTTTGCTTCAACTGATAGTCTGCAGAGGCTCTGTTTGGGTGGAAATCCACTGGTGTGCGACTGCAGATTGCTTTGGTTGCTGAATAGCTACAAGCCCCCCTCCCTTCATATTTTTGATATCCAGCCGGAATGCAGTGCCCCTGAGTACCTACTCGGAAAAACTCTTCGTGAGCTCAAGGAGCCACTGGTCTCTCGGTACATGACATGCACCAAGCCTCGAGTTGGACCCAACGTGACGCAACTACTGATGGCCGATGAGGGCCAGCCGGCCCGTTTGAATTGCATGGCAGAGGGAGCGCCCAGACCTTCGGTGGTCTGGGTTACGCCTCACAGGCGCTACATCACAGCCAAGAGCAGCGGTAGAGTGGAAGTCCGACAAGATGGCACCCTGGAGATCAAGGCAGCGGAGCTACATGACAGCGGGGTGTACTTGTGTATTGCGAGTAACCCCGCAGGCAATGCCAGCCTGTCAGCCTCTTTAGCTGTGAAGAGTCTGGGCATTAGGGACAGCTTTCACAATAGCAACAGGAGCTCAAATTATATGGCAAACTCGAACAGCACTTGGGGGAACGGGACCGTGTTGTACAACATGACAGTCCCCATAGACATTAAGACCATCATCATATCCACAGCAATGGGCTGTCTCTCCTTTCTAGGTGTGGTCGTTTTCTGCTTCCTACTTCTGTTTGCCTGGAGCCGAGGGAAAGGACGTCATAAGAACAACTTTGATATAGAGTATGTCCCGCGCAAATCCAACGGGGCCTCATCGGAAGTGACAGAAACGAGCGGCCCCCGGCGAGTGAACATGAAAATGATTTGAACTTGAAGTGGACCGATGCACACGATGCCGCCGCTTCACATATCGGCTTCAAAAGTTATTTTCTATGACTCAGTGGAATCGTGACAAATGATGTACCAGTATAGTGGCTGTCGATGAAGGTGATCTTGTGATCATATCATTACCCAAGTGAAACCGTAAACGTGTCGATTTGAAATAATTTCCTCACAATACATTGAATATAACTCTATAACCGACATATCAATATGGGAGTGATGTAGTGTTTCGCTGGCATGTGTATCGGTGGTGATGTGATGAATAATGATGTTGTCGACTATCCGTGACATCAAAGTGAAGGACGGAGCCACTGCGGGGTTTACGGGGAACACTGAGCGTAGTGCTAGCAATCTTAGCTGCAATATGTCAGGACTAAATTGTCAAATAATACCCATCTTAGCTGCAGTGTGAAAGGTGCGTGTTGTAACCATGTGTGCTGTGCGTGCCTCGGTGTACGCATGTTGCATTAGTGTCCTTATTTGTGCATGTGCACGCATTGCCTTTCTAAAGAGAAATATTAAAAAGATGGGACCCGGGCCTTTGTCCTCATTGGGTCATTGTCACTGCTGTGTAAGAAATGGCCGTACTTTACATCAGGGGTCACCAAACTCTGTCAAGCTGAGCACTACTTGTTTGCTACCGACCACTGTGAAGGGCTAAATAGCAATTTTGTTCAAACTATATTTGACTTCATATTATGGTTATGAGATTCAAATTGTGTTTATAACTAAGTAGTTAGCAGTTTTGGGCGCTTTTTTGAAAGAAATAAATAGTTGCGTAATTAAGTAACCCCCAGATTTCCAGTTCACAGATCCCTCAACCATCTGAGTCACCAAAGCACCACGGAGGACGCATCTCTGGACAACTTACTATATTGCTGACTGTTCCTGGCCTGTTTTTGGGTCATGGCAAAGTTGACACCAGTCCATTCCTTGATGCCAATGACGCTAAAAGCGCGTTACTCAGAGAGTATCTCTATCTACAAATTACTGTATAGACTCATGAAGAAGAAAAAGTGTACACCAACCTGTTGCGCAGAGAGGATCCAAATGCAGAAAAAACTGTTTTTTACAGTCTTTAACAAGGAGAAAGGAAGCAACAAAGGGTGCTCCATAGAGAAGGGGAATGGAAAAACCGGTAACAAAAACATAGTCAAGGAAACAGCAAGAGTGGAATGAATACCAAATTTTACTACAGGGCAGCGAGGCGTAGAGGGCTTTTTTAAATGCGGTTCAGGTAAACTAGACATTCAACGTTCTGATGAGTGTCTGACAATGTTACCCCTTAAATACTAAAGTCCTGGTGTGTGTAAATTCTATGCTTACGTTTGCCCCGTTGATTTCCGTTAGCATTGTTCCTGTTTGAGCAACAACCCCTCCGCACACGCTCCCTAGCATTTGCTCCTGGTGACACAAACCAAATATATGCAAATAAGCTGGACCCCTCATTTCAGTATTTTATTTTGAAGGTGTAGATTTGGCTGAGAAGCCAGTATATACGGTGGGGAGAATATCTATATAAGGTGAAATTCAGCGTTCTTGTACTCTGTGTTTGAGATTGTGCCACAGTAACTGTACTGAGCTGTACTTTGTAATTATATATGAAAACATTTCTGGGTTGATAGATGTAGGTGACAAGAAAGCGTACTGAAAAAGCATACTAAAAAATCAGATTCTGAAAATCAATTCATGATCTGCATTCCTAAAGTAAGATAATAACGTAATATAGTAATGATTAATACTGCATTACAGTAATCGTTACTGAGAAAAGCAATTGCATTCCAGGAATTATTTGTTTTGAAAAGCGTAAATCCCAACACTGGATGTTACTCTGTTATTACTATTGTAAAAGGGGTAAAACAGTCTTAGGGCAAGGGTCTCCAACCTTTTTCAAGCTTTGAGCAACGTTTTGTAACTAATTGGCGCAAAGGGCACCCATTTTGATATGAATTCATAAACTAGCAACTTAGCTAGATGTTTGCTAAATAGCTAAAAACATAGTTTGATAGTTAGCTAGAAAGGTAAACAGGTAAAAATACTAAAAGGGAGCTAGATATCCAGCTAATATAGTAGAAAGCCAACTAAATAGCCAGGTAGAAAGAAAAAAAATCTGGGTGTCTATTTGGAAACAAAGTCAAAATTTTGCTTGATAATTGGCAAAATATGTCAAATTTAAGCTCAATAGCATGCAAAAAAAAAGTAAAAAGCTAGATAGATAGCTAAAAATGTAGCTTGATAGTTAGGAAGGTAAACAGGTAAAAAAAAAAAATAATCAAAGAGTGCCAAATAGCCAGCTGAACGAATAAAAAGCCAACTAAATAGCCAGAAAGCTAAAAACTAGATAATTAGCTTGAAAAGATGTGAAGGTTTAGCTAGATAACTAACCAAAAAGATAAAAATGTCAGCTAAATGGTATGCAAACAAATTAAAAAGCTTGCTAGATTATTTTCCAAATAGGACAATATCTAGCTACAAAGCTAAAAATGTTGCCAGATAGCTTAAAAAATATATATATTTTTTTCTCATTTGTTTCATAAAACCCATAAATTGGAAATTAGTCTGTTGTATGTCCTGTAAAATAAATCAATAAAAAGATGAATGAATACATTTGTTTAATACACAAATAGATCCTCATTCTACTCTCTTAATGAATTGCTTAAAATAATTATCATTACCTGATACTAGATTTGTTTTGTCAATGAAGCCCATGAACTGGAATTTATTTATTAGAATTTCTAAATAATAACTTATCATGTTATTATCATTTTGATACCATATCATTACCAGGTTAATTATCAAAAATAGTGTAAACAAAAAATCCGAATTTTACTAGAAAATCCAAATAACTCAGCACTGGTGAGCTATTTTCAAAACAGGTCCGCGGGCACTCCTGCTGTCCTTAGGGGCCCCCTGATGCCCGCGGGCACCATGTTGGAGACCACTGTCTTAGGGACATCGCTAATTATTTTTAGGAATCATTTAATTGAACACAATGATTGTGATAGTTTCTCAGACAATTCTAAAAATATAAATATCAATATGCAATCCTTATCTGTTAGTCACAGTGTCACACATCTGAAGTGAGCTCTTTTGGAAATTTGTTCACAAGCTACCCAATATGTGGTTCATGGGAGCTACTGGTGCCCACAAGAACCACGTTGGTGACCAGTGTTTTGCTCGTTACTGTTTAAAAGTAATTAGTCATAGTTATTCATTACTTCTTCCAAAATGTAACCGTGTTCGTTACTGAGTTACTCTATAGCACAGGTGTCAAACTCACGGCCCGCGGGCTACATCCGGCCCGGCGTACAATGATATCCAGCCCGTGAAATCCTTTTATATACATCTACTATAATGGCCCGGGTCTATGAAACCCTGATAACTTTCAAACTATACTCAGATACTAAAAACCACAATGGCCGAGAAAATTATGTTAACTGACATTGCCCGTACACCTTTGTTTCTTATTTGTGGAGATTTTGTGGCCGTAATCAAGGAATTTTATGTAAGACGGCACTACAAGACAAAACTTCAGAGTAAGCTGAAAAACCTTGAATCCAGAGAAAGGATACAGAAAGTTGAAGAGTAAAAGGAGTATATGAAGACATTTTTCACTAAAGCAAATACCCGAAGTGAAAAGCACAAATTTTATTTATATTTTCTGTTTTTTCATATTTACTTTTTTAAGGTTTTGACATGAGATGGTCTTATGGAGAGCAACAATTTTTGATTCATTTAATGTTTAAGTTTGTTTATTCTCGAATAATATTCCTAACTGTTTTAAATTCATATTTATTCATGTTTTTTTTTTTTTTCAAAAGGCAAGTTTTAGTGTATTCAATAAATATTTATCCAGTTCGGCCCGCGACCAAAGGTGTGGTTTGAGTTCTGGCCCTCTGTATAATTGAGTGTGACACCCCTGCTCTATAGTAACTAGTTCCCAGGGTAAGTAACCATTTCTGTTACTTTGAAAATAAGTTGTTGTTTGTCAAAGAATTTGAAATTTTTCCAAGCAGTATTTGAGTCAGTTGAATAGTGAAGAATGGACAGGTAGTAGTAGGTGTTATATAAGCTTCTTGGGGGCGGCAGTAGCTCAGGAGGTAGAGCGATCGTCTTAGGATTAAGGGATCCCAGTTAGTATCCCGGCTTGTCCGTGTTACATGTCGAAGTGTCCTTGGGTAAGACATTGAACCCCCAATTACCCCCAATAAGCAGGTTAGCGCCTTACATGGCTGCACAGATCACGGCCGCTATTGGGAAATGTGAAGCACACTGTAAAGCGCTTTGGGAAGTCATTGACTTTAAAAGTGCTATATAAATGCAGATCATTTCATAATATTTATTGCATCTTGACAGCAAAAGCTTTATCCTACACTTGAGGTGCACCAAAAATAAACAGTAAACAATATAGTAAAATAATAACCTCCAGTAAACATTATAAAGTGAGTTTAATAGGTTAAACTTAACACTCACAACCTGAGACAACTGGTCAAGTAGATATAGCCTACTGTACTTCAAGTATTTTGCTCACAACAAAAGTAAACAGTTGAACAATATATAACCACGATCCAATCCCTCTCTCCATGTGCTTAATAATTTAAGAACTAGGTCAGGTCAGGTCAGGAATGGGAGCACGCGCTCACCCTAGCCCTCCACTCTGCTGGCCTCCTCTGGGCCATCGCCTAGGCAGACGCTCGGCCCATTTCACAGCCTTCCATGTATCCTCTCAGCTGCGAGAGCCATGATACACGCAGGCAACTGACTCGGCGGGTCCAGCCTCTCAGATCCCTAACAGAAAGGATTCGATGAGCTTGGTCCTCCGGTGGGAATTGCACCACATGTCCGTAGAAACGCAGCTGGTGCTTCCGATTCTGGCATGTAATACGTCCCATCTGAAACCCAGTCGAGCACTTGTTGGTTTGACACGTAGTCATTCCATCGATCCCCGTAGATTCGCCGAAGGGAATTTGGCACAAAGGAAGTCCAGTCTACGCCTCAGGCCCTCAGTGAGCGACCAGGCTTCACAGGCAAGGTCGATAACACCAAGGACCTAACACGCGGACTTTCGTCCCAGTACTCAGATAATGGTAGCCCCACGCTGTCTTGTTCAGTGAGTTTATCGCTCCGTGTGCGATGCCAAGAACTACAATGCCCACAATTGTTCCCGAGCTTCTGCGGTGCCCCCCCTAATGCTTTCAGTTGTATGTTAAGATTTACTTGCGTGTGACACAAAGGAAAAATTCATCCACACCAACCCATCCCGTATTAATTAATTCAAAGTAATGTACCACTTTTCACTGTCAGTAACTGTAACGGGGAAAAAAAAATTGAGTTACATTCAATGTTCCCTCTAAGCTGCGTGTGTGCGCAATTGCACTCTACCCAGAGCTTTTCCACGCACAAGAGGATCTAGCCAGCTCACAAAAATCAGGGCTCGAAATTGCTAATTAAGAAGCAAATTAAGTCAAAGTTACAGTGCATGAAGGTAAAAATACAGGGGTTCCCCTGACGCTGTGTTCTAAATCCGGTATTTTGAAGTCATGGTCGAAGTCGAACGAAGTTGAGTAAAGTCAGTAGCGTTTTTCGAGAACTGCTTGCTCGGCTCGGCTCACTAAAAAGAATCGTCTCTTTCGGGTCCCAAACGGCTCTTCGGGTTGTTTGCTTCTTTAATCCCAACATGAGAAAATATTATGTAAAATTATGCACAAAATGAAGGGGTGAATAGAACAAAAAAGAAAAAAAAAACCAAAATAAAAAAGTAGTGAAAAGCTGAGAAAAAAAAAGAAAAGAAACAAATAAAGGAAAAAGGTAATAGAGAACAAAAAAGGCAAGAAAAAGGTAACAGCTGGGAAAAAATAAACACAATAAGATTTTTTTTTAAAGGAATTAGAAAAAAGTAGAAAAAAACAGGGAAAAAGACGAAAAAGAGTGTGTTGCATTTAAATAATTTCCAATTATTTCAGGTCAATCTTGTCGCAAACATTGAACTTCCACTAAAGAAATGTCATCAAATACAGTTGTGTATCGTGCAACCGACTAAATAAGCCCCCAAAGATGTTAGTATTATGCGACAAAAATACCAGGAAAAAAAAGAAATGGAAATCTTGTGAAAGAATTGTAAAAACAAATGATAATTGTACGCCCTGCAACCTTTGCAATCGTACATTAGTCAATTCTTTCAAAAGTGAAAAATAATTTTGCATTGCCGAAAACTCAGCAAAATGTAACGTGATGTCAAGTTTTGGACATGTTTGATAATGATTTAGTTGCCACACTTGGGGTTGCTGTTGCTCACTGTTGTTTCAAGCGTTGCTCACAGACTCTGTGTGAAGGCTCAGACCCGTGGAAAATTAGAAGTAACATTGCTGAAAATACCACACATCCAAAGTGAGTTATTTTTGGAATTCCTTCACAAGCTACCCACTATTGATGCCCACAAGCACCATGTTGGTGACCCCTGCTGTATGTCTTGTATAAGGGTAAGAAGTAGACCGCTTATTCCTAAAAACAAATGCTGCATCTGTTTGGAAATAGTTGCCCTCGTGTGAAGATTTTAACACAGAGGGAATCAAGTGAACTCAGGGGAACATTTTGCTGTAATTGAATGTGAGGTGTGAGCTTTGTCTCGCCCATAGAATTCCCATTCAGGCAAGATGTTAGGAACGACACTGGCCAAAGGCCCTACCGCAACCGAAACGACGCGTTAAAGTTGTTTCATACCATAATAAATCACAGACAGTTTTTTGCTGCCGGAAACAAATCCCTTGATGTGGTATAAAAGATGCTGCGGCCAGACACAACGACAAAGATTTACTGGCCTGTGCCCTCTTTCGGACAAGACAAACGTTAGCCTAGCAGAGTTATGGCCTAAATTTCCCCTCCTATTTCTTCGATCGAGCCTCTTTGATTGTGAAACCAGTATTTTCTTAGGTGTCGATTTCAAACTTGTAGTGCAATCTTGTAATGTTTTCTTTGTTTGGAAATATTTTCAATGTTTGGTGTGGGCAATATTGGCAAAACAATTAAGGGCAAGTCTTTGTATTGCGGGGATGTGGGTGTTTATTTGTGTAATTACGTTGTGATAAAAGTCATTCGAAGCTTGTATTGTTGTTTTCATATAATATATTTATGGGTATATTTTCAAGAAAAAAATAAACATATAAGATACCCTATTATTGGAATGGCATTTTATATTCAGCGACTGGCATCGAAACAGAATTTCTTATATTGGAAAGTGGTACCTCAACTTACGAATCTCTCTACTGTTAGGAATTTAATATTAAAATGTATCGTTTACCAAATTGTTCCAATTATCTGACTCCATTAACCAAACACAACCGACATTCACCCAACAATGCGCGCTCGTTTCTTGATGGAAAAGATGGACAAGAAAAGCCAACATTTTCAGACAGGGGCAGATTTAGTTTCTTTAACTATTAAACTAAGTGAACTCCGTTGAATATGGCCGAATTAGTCCAATTAGTGTCGCTCGAGTCGCTGTAGAGCCTTCTCTGAAGTCCTCCAGCCTTTTTCCTCTCAACCCACGTCTTTCCGCAAGATGGCGTGCCGGCTCCTCCCATGGGCGTGCCAGGGAAGGCCCACGTGGGCTCTACAGCTCACCACCTCGCCTCGATGTTTGGAAAATATGGTCTATGCAAATATTCTCTGTGTCATTTTAATTTTAGTAGATTTTTTTTGTATTTTTTTATTTATTTAATCTTTTTCTGTCAAGTTACAACAAACATAACATCACAGAATGAACAAATCAATTGAAAAGAAAAAAAGGGATGACAGGTTGAAGCCAAAGGCATATGAGAGACCCGTCACCAAAATAACTTTGGACGCTTCTTTAATCAATCATACCAACAAATTATCATTTCTTACATCATTATAACCCTCATTTGTTAATCTATTAAAAATGATCACATTATTGAATCATGTCATACAGTATTCAGTATTTAGTTTTTCTTTTTACATCCTTCTCATCCTTAATTTTTAACAACAATATAAGGTGTAAAACCTGAGACAAATATGCATTTTCTCGTGAAAATTGTACACTTTAAAGTGGGATTGGACGTGTACCAAGAGTGAACAACAAGTGCCCGACTACACCAGGTGAGAGCCCATGCCCAACCTCCATTTCCATAGCTTTTTTGCAGCTCAGATGACGTCAGCCCGATCAAGGGTGTTCTTCAGTCTGGTCTGCTCGGTGAGGCCAAGATGGCATCTCGGCGTTGCTCACACAGAGCAATGATGCTCCGATGAGCATACTGTATTCAGAGGTCAAGGTCAAGCTGGACATCAGCATTATGTTTCTTCTTGAGAGGCCAGTTCGCATTCATCACAAAACCTGCCAGAGCCATTGAATTCACATACATGTTATCGCATTCCAATACCACCACGAAAAGAACCTTGATCTCAATTTTGTTTACATACTTCTGTAAAACTTTTTTTGTGTTCATAAAGAACCTTTTTAACGCCCTTAAAAGAGTTAGGCACAAGTGAGGTTTATTATGACTTGGATATTAAATGTTAAGAATCTTATTTTCATTTATTTAGTAATTATTCCTTACAAATTGTCATCATCACTTTCATTTGTATATGCAGTGTCTGAAATAACGTCTGGCCGGACACTCGGGCGTGCATCTTTTACGTTGGGCGTACAACTTACAAAACGTCTCCGCCCGGCTTGCCTACAACTTTTTCAAGAAAAAAAAAAAGAAAAAAAATAGAAAGATTTTTTTCAAATCAAACGTTTGCTTTATTCCGATTTTAAAATCTTTCCGGTTTGGAAATTTTTGAATTTTGGTTCGTTTGGCAAATTGCATACTCGGCAGCTAATCAGAAGCCTGCATCGAATAACTTCGTGCTTCTGGACATTCCCGAGCGTTCTAAGGTCGTGCATTTGCATATAATTTTCCAAAGTAGACGCAGAGAGAACACAAGAAAAATGGAGAAGTGGTTAAGAATCATGCCAAAACCTCAGCCCCAGGAGAAATATTGAAAAGAAGCTAACAAAATTTATGACGCTACAAAACTTAAACGTATATTAAAAGCTTTGTGGAAAGAGGAGTTCACGTGGCTTGTAGCAGAAAACGCAACGCAAACATTGCATGAATCAAGATGAGTTAATACAGGTACATACTAATGGCAGATGAAAAACAGCGATGTCATATCCATGCAATGAATGTTATAAGTAGATTTATAATAAACTTAATTGTAAAGTGTTGTTCTGTTATATATTCTGATTATCAATCCTTAACACTTTACAATAATGGCTTTTTTTATGATTAGTCGTCTTATTTTGATTCAAGATGTGAAAAAATGCGGCAGGCAACTCTATGGCTGGGCAGGCATAGTTGTCTGCCCTAGTGTCCGGTGACTTTTTGTCATGAGTTTCAGACATTGGTATATGCAAAGCCAAAGCAACAATGGAAGTGAAATGCTTGGTCCAAAATATATATTACACAGTATGAACTACATTTACAGTCACGGTGTTAAACCAACAGACCCCGTTTGGCTGTACGTCTCTATGAAATTCTTTTTATAGAATCTGATTAAACGATACATGTTGAGAACATTTATGATCAAAACCTAAAGAACAAACTGTAAACACCTGAAAACACCAAACAGGCAGCCAGAGCACATTGATTTATTGAGATGTAGGGGTGTAGGGATCCTTGCACTCATAGCATTCTCTGCCTTCAAGGTAACTACATTCAGATTCAGATCTACTTTATTGTCATTCTAGTACACGTGTATACAGAACGAAATGTCGATACATCTGACCCGCACAGTTTCTTTGAATGTACAGATATAAATAAAATATATATGTATATATTAGTATATTAGTAGAAAATCAGAATAACCCAGCTCAATTCTCAATAACGTCCACATGATAGTGACAAGATATAATTTGAAGGAGAAAAAAAAGTATAGTGTCCTAAAATCATTTACATGCCTTTTTGGAAACAACAGTGCAATATAACCACAATAATATTTAGAAACTAAAAAAATTATTTACCAGTACAGAGGTTATTTATGATAAAAACGTTTATAAAGTAGAGCACTTTTGTTTATTAAACAAATGCCTTAGCCTGTTAATAGGGTTTTTTTGGTTCCAATGTATAATAGAGTATTTCATAAATAAAAAGATTTCAACTTCGTGCATTTCGACAATCAAGGGTCCTTTTTAGGACGTACCCCCAACCCCCCAAAAAACAAGAATTAATGCATTTTTGGAACTTTCCATCACTTAAAGGGATGCGCACACCTCATACAGATGCACTATGTTGGAAACCTCTGTTTGTGTGGGAAGCAAAGGCCGCCGCTGCTGCTGTGACACACGAAAGCATTCAAAATCGGCATTCATTCATGTTTTCATTACGGCTTCCCTACTACAATTTTCAAGCAGTAATTTTCTTCCTCTCCCAGAGGGATAATGCATCTTGTTTTTGTTCGTGGTTGATGTATCCTTTTCTCATGAGCAGCATGACGAGATGCTGCAAAAACGAATGTTGTGCAGCTAAGTAATCAAGCTAAAAACTGTTTTAAAGGATTATAGAGCTCAAAGCAGGGGCGTTACCGGGGGGCATTGCATACCCACGGACACAAACTGTGCGTTTTAAAGGTAATTGTGAAACTTATCCCCGAAAAACACTGTAAACGGTGCTGTGCAAAAAATAATTTGGGTAATAATAGTTGTGCCTCCCTGTGCATTTGTTATGCCTTCCTTAGCCACTGAGACTCATGTCTATATACATACACACACACACACACACACACACACATATATATATATATATATATATATATATATATATATATATATATATATATATATATATATATATATATATATATATATATATATACATATATATATTATATTCAGATATTCACTGACTGGGCTTTAGTTCAATGACAGGGCAGGCTGTTCGAAATGCATAGTGCATAATATTTTGTCCAAGATATTCTGATAACAGGACTCGTGGATTTGCTGACGCAGGACGACAGGCGTTGTTTTGGGAAGCCAGACATCAAGGCGCTGTGTTGTGAGAACGTTGGGCGCAGACAAATCCTTGGCACGCCCATGGGAGGAGCCGAGACGCCGTCTTGCAGGGAGAGGTGGGCCAATAAGAGAAAGCTAAACGACTTCAGAAGAAGGCTTCACACACACTCCAACGTCACTTCTTCGGCCGTGTCCGATGGAGTACAGTATTGAAAAGTAGTATAAGAGTATTACTCAAAATTGTAAAAAAGGGACACAAAAAAGAACTGAAAACTTCCACAAGTCAAACCTTCAAATGATCAAAAAATAACAAAGCAGCCCCAAAACGGCAGGAAAAAGGCGAAAAGATGATTACAACAACTCAACAATTCCATATTAAAGAAAAATTGAGGCTAGGAGCTGCTAACTATTATTCCATGGGCCTCAGTTTGCCCGTTGGCCAATGTTGGAAACGATGGCTTTATTATTTGTCAGGCGTGTCCCTATCGCCAGTGGAAGGAGCATCCTCAGAGTGCTTAGGAGTCATTTCTCTGCCTGCTCTGCAGAGACGTGTCCTTCCATTTTAATGTGCAGCACCTTTAGAGTGGATGCGCTATGCCTCCAGCCTAAGCCTCCAGCCAGCCTGCCTTGATTTCCAATTTTATTTGGTAAAGGGTAAAGGCTCTACATTTATATAGCATTTTCAAATCACTAAAGACCTCCCAAAGCGCTTTACAATGTGCTTCACACTTACCCATTCACACACACACTCACAAAGTACTTTTTTTACTTTTAGGAAATATTTGGATGATATCTGTGGTCTCTGCAGCCCTTTGAGACTTCTTGTGATGAAGGGCGTCACAAAATAAATGACTTGATCCTACTTGACATAAATCAATTAAAAAATATATATAATTCTTGAATGTCTGAATGAGGGCGGCAAGGCAGCTGAGTGGCTAGCGCGTCCGCGGCACACTTTTGAGGTAATGGGTTCAAATCCGGCTACCAGCCTACCTGTGCGGTGTATGCATGTTCTCCCCATGCTTGCGTGGGTTTCCTCCGGGCACTCCCGTTGCCTCCCACATTCCAAAAACATGCATGTCAGGTTAATTGCCCAATCCAAGTTGGTAATATATAGATTAAAGCAACAACAAAACATTTGGGAGCCTAAATAGTCAGCTCTTTTTAGTGAGCCGAGATAAAAGAGACGCTTCTCTTAAAAGAGCCAGAATTCGCATTACTAATCCAAACCAATCCAACCCTCAATAACTATTTTATGGCTTTGAAATAGTTATTGGTAATTTTACACAACACCAAGAACGGTTTGTTCTGAAATCTTTTTCTCATATTACCTTTTTGTCAGACAAAGCATCATGTTGGGGAAGGCTCACTGCAGGGTAGAGATAACATCGGGCCTAAAATAATCAGCCTGATCCGACCCGGCCTGCGTGTATAAAAGCCAGTACCTCCATCCATCCGTTCATTATCTGCACTGCTTATCCTCAGTAGGGTCGCGGGGGTGCTGGAGCCCATCCCAGCTATCTTCGGGCAGTGGGCAGGGGACACCCTGAACTGCTTTCCAGCCAGTCGAAGTGCACACAGAGACAGACAATTCACTTGCTTATTCACACCTAGGGACAATTTGGACCAGACAATTAACCTAACATGCATGTTTGTGTTATACGGTAGGAAACCCGAGTGCCCGGAGGAAACCCACACAAGCACGGTGAGAGCATGCAAACTCTGCACAGGAAGGTTTGATCTCATGACCTCAGAACGGTGCCGCACATGAGCTAACCACTCCGTTGCCCTGCCGCAAGCCAGAACCTGATAGATCAAATTGATTTGAGGGACCGGGCCCGAAGTAAACCCAAAGCGGCACTTCACCGGGGTGCAGCTTCTGGTTTACTTCGGGCTCGGCCCCTCAAATGAAGTTTGCACTCTGACACCGAAGTACGCGCGGCGCCGTATGCAGAAGAGTAGTGTGTTATTCAAGTAAAACGAAATGGCACCAAAAGGCAAATCATATTTTGCAGTTTACAAGTTGCAAATAATAAAATATTTGGTCGAAAAGCAGAAAGACAGTTTGTAAAGCATGTGAGCTATTGGCGAAAGGTGGAAATATCGTCTTACGTAAGCAACATAGAGGCGTAAAGAGGAAGTGGCGCTTTTTTTTTTAAATGCATATCCTGTACCGTAAAACCGAGGATGAAAATTTCCTTGGATTTCGTGATTTGGAGTTAAACTGATGGTTCGGAAAGCATGTTCTTTGTGCTAGTCTGAAAAATATAACTTTGGTGCCGAAGAACGATTTTCTGCACCGAAGTGCGGCGCAAAGGTGTGTTACTCAAGTAAAAGTACTTTACTTCAGAATAATTATACTTAAGTAGAAGTAAAAAGTAGTCTTCTAAATACATACTTGAGTGAAAGTAAATGCGGCAAACAGCATGCATACTAAGCAAATCCTCCACCACAAAAAAATGAATTTGTGGCATTGTAGTCTACACAAGTGCGCCTTAGATATGAAGAAAACATCACAAAGACAGTTTTTGGAGCGGGCATTATTATCCGGTGGGACTTAAAGTGCAGAAAATACAGTCATTACTACCTTTAGTAACGTGCCCAACACCGTCCATGACTTACTTTTGGGCCGAGAACCAAAAACTGTAACAGAGCGATGTCAGTTAAAGACCCGCCCATGGAAATGGGCCCTTCAAATACATGAGTCAAAGTACTTGAATGAAGCACAGCATACCGGCATCATCGTTCACTTCGAGACCAACAGCACGGGTGGTGAAAAGACAGTTTCAACAGCTGCATCCTTCATCACCTGACAAGTCAGATGAAAGGAAATGCAGATTCTGTACCCTGCCCTAGCAGATTGTTTCATTTTTAGACAGCGCTTGATGTTATCATCTTGATAGCAAAGGGAATGCAGGTCTTCTGGGTCCCAGAGCTCCCTGGGAATATTAAGGCGTGATCTGTGGGATGATGAAGGCAGGATCAAAGAGCCTAAAATTCTCTTTTATTATTTTCATTGTAGGATGCATTTTCACTTGGCATTGGTGTAATCAAGCTATGAGATGAAATGTATATGTTAAGTGATGTGGTGTCTGTGGTTCAGCTTTAATGATTTAACCCAGGGGTTCGCAACCCGAAATGCGAAAGCGGCATACTGGATCCCCCCAAAAAGCATGTTTGGAGCCGCAAAAAAATAAAATATAAGCCTTATATGGATGAAGGTCATTTGACTTAGAGAGTATGTAGTGCAGAAGTGTTGAGAAATACAATGAGAGGAACGCCTGAATAAGTTTGGATGGCTGGGATGAAACATGCTCTGGATGAGAGGTTGGTTAATTTAATGGATGCAAAAGTATATATGTGAATGGGGAACAATAGTAAAGAATGACTGATATCGCCGCGGCTAGAACTGGTCAACCTGGACTCGCGGATGGCCAACTTAGGATCGCACAGTACGATGCAGAGGGGGTAAACCAGTGTATGCTGTCAGGCCTCTCTGCTGATGAAGGGTTGCATGGCACAGCAACTTACACCTTGTTGAGCTGTGGATTTAAATTTTGGTGTCAGGTTGGGAAGAGCGAAGTGGAATGAATGTTTGGTGAATGCGATCTTGACTCTAGACGTCTCCCACTATGGGAATACAGATTTGGTATATAGATGGATATAAACCTTATAAGGAAGGCCACACACAATATATATTGCAGTTGAATGAATGAAGGAGTAGTGAGCAATGATAACTACCGGTAGTTACATTTTTTTAAGTCATTTCAAGTCAAGTCATGTTTATCTGTATAGACCTTAATCACAAGAAGTCTCAAAGGGCTGTACATACTACAGACTGTTATTACACCATCCCTAGATCTAAAACCTACAAGAGAAGAAGGAAAAACTCAATAAACCTTGTGAAGGGGCCGCACATGAGGTAATCCGCTTTCCAGGTTGACCAGGATGTTGCAAGGGCATCAACAAACAATACACAGATATTAAATATAGGTCATTCAGAAGCTATAGAATATAAGTGTGTTTTAAGCCAAGATTTAAACAGTTCAGAGGGCAGAGCATTCCACATCACCGGGGCCCGAATGGAGAACACTCTCAAACCTGCAGATTTCTTCTTGGTTCTTGGGATTACTAGAAGATTTTAAAGTAACGTGCCCAACACTGATTATTACACACTCTCTCTCACCTCAATTGATTGCCAAACTTCACATGATATACCCTAATGTAATTAAAAAGAGGGTCTCCTGTTAATACACACAACCCAGACTGTACTGGCCTCTGATATTAGAGCAACTGCTTCCCTTTAAATGGAAATATAATGACGCCACACATTTTATTATGACCCCCGCATTATCCCACCGTTTAGCTGTGGCTCGGTCAAAGAGCCGTGCCGGGCTCATCCCGGTGGAAACTGCCCCATTAAAACGCAGCTTGTGGCGAGCACCAGCGCACACCGCCGTGTGAAAGATGAGAGCAATAACAGAAAAAGTGAGCCTGGCACGCTGCATTGCAAGTGGGCCTCTGGGGGTTGAAGTGAACTACTTGAGCCTGCAGGGTTAAAAGAAGATTCAGCGTGACGTCATTTTGCACTCTTCCCCTTAAGTAATATCATCCTCAGCCAAGAGCTAATAAAGCTGCACCCTTGGCAGTTGCATGTGACATGTGAAAAAGTAATGAGTGAGGCGTGTGGCCATATAATAGGAAGTTTGCTGAGGAAACACAACAAATAGGTTTACAACTAGAATTAATATATTATTCCATGGGTCTCCAACCTTTTTCAAGTGTCGAGCTGCTTTTTGTTACTTGTTAGCATGAAGGGCACCCTGTTTGATATGCATTTCTAAAATAGCACCTTAGCTAAATGCCTTGCTAAATAGCTAAAAAGTAGCTTGGCAGTTAGCTAGAAATCTATCTATCTATCTATCTACCTTGGTCTTATCCCTCAAGAGGGGTGACCAAGCTAGAAATCTAAACAGGTAAAAATCTGATATGGAGCTAGATAGCCAGCTAACAGACTAAAAAGCCATATTAATAGCCAGATAGAAAGCTAAAACAAAGATAGATGACTAGCTAGAAACAATGCCAAACCTTAACTCGATAACTAGTGTTGGCATCATACCTGTCAACCTGTACGTTTTTGCTGTACAAAGTACGTTTATGATGCATTTTAAGACGTGTACGACGTACAAGAAAATATGTACGGAAAAACGCAAATTAGTCGATTATGGGTACCATCCGCTATACACCGACTATGACGAAACGGCAAACGAGTTCGTCGCGGTAGCCGCTATCTCTGTGTGTTTTTTTTTTGTTGCAAACGAAGCGAGCGGTTTGATGCTACTGTGCGCATGCATCTGCCGCCTCGGATTTCACGTGGAAGTTGTGTAGTGAAAGGACGTCTGTCTCTTTTTAGAGAACCGGCTTTTTCGGCTCAACTCATTAAAGAGACCCAGCTCTCAAACGGCTCACTTGCTTTGATGCATTTATTTGTATAGCCCTTAATCACAAAAATGTCTCAGAGGACTGCACAGGATTACAATGACACCATCGCCTGATCTTAAACCAACATGCGGGCAAGAAAAAACTCAAAACCTCAGCGTGAGGAAAAAAAACTTGGAGAAGGGGCCTCCAAGTGGTAATCCCCCTTCCAGGATGACCGGGGTGAAATAGATTTAGCATTGGGTCACTGTACACAAACATCGTAAACAACAATAAAAGAGAACACTAAGTAACATGTTGAAAATTTGTCCAGAAAGTGCATGACAGCAACGACGCCCCCAGCCTGTGAATTAGTCCAGAAAGTCTATGACAGCCACGACGCAGCTTCCCATCTCTGCGGGCTTGTCGATGCAGGCGCTGACATGCTTCAGGTCAGACGTTGGTCTGCTGACTGATCTCAAATCATCCTTCTCCCTCGTATCACCACCAGCCAGGCAGTCAGAAAAAGACAGTAGAACACAGAGTATGAGGTCGGCATCAATCATAAGCTATTGAATAGAAGTGGGGCTTAAGTCTAGATTTAAAAACTCGTAATACTGGCCGAATAAATCATAAAATCAATATGGCTGAAAACTCATGCAATTGTGAACCTCCTGAGTGATACATTTCAATAATCATAACCTTAGCAAAAAGGGTCATATTTAAGCTACATAGCAAAAGCTACCCAGAAAGCTTGCTAAATAGCTAAAAATATAGAAAGATAGATAGCTACGAAGCTAAGAAGTTAGCGAGGAAGCTAGCTAAAAAATTCATTTTTTTTTGCTCATTAGCTTTATAAAACACATAAATTAGAATTTAATTTGTTAAATTTGGTGTTGTTGGGAATTAGTTATCAAAATGTATCGTTTACCAAATTGTTCGAATTAGTTATCCGACTCCGTTAACCAAACACAACCTACATTCCTCCAGCAATCATGCGCGCTCGTTTTTTGAGAGAAAAATGAACAGGAAAGCCGACATTTGCACACAGGGGCGGATTTATTCACAACATCATAACGAAGTGTAAAACAGGAGACGGCTGACATGCGGCCGCAGGTCCGTTGAAACAATTACAAAGTCGATCATCGAACTGCGGCCTAGGATGTCCTGGTGCCAAGTGCACATATAAACACCCTTATGTCTGAACATGGTGTTTGTTATGGACAAGCCATGACGGGCACAGTAGTACAATAACGATACACCCATCTCGTTGGGGTCAGAGGGGCCTTCCCAATCACGCCCCTCCAGGTCTCAGTGTCATTGCCCACGTGAGCGCCGAAGTCCCCCAACAGTACGAGGGAGTCCCCATGGGGCGCGTTCTCAAGCACACCCTCCAAGGACTCAAAGAAGGGTGGGTACTCTGAACTGCTATTTGGTGCATAACCACAAACAACAGCTCTGCCACTTTATCTGAAAATCACATAACATTTTGACTTTTCATACAAAACAATAACGAAGAAAGAGCAATACATTTCATTTCATGTGCAGCAATTTTTTTATCCATAAAAGAAATGTCAAAAATCTGAACCCACTTTTCAACATGTTGTCAATAAGGTTTTTTTCATTAAATCTTTGATTATGATAAACAGGCAGGAAATAAACGAAAAACAAAAACACTTAAAAGAAAACCTATTCATTGAACATGAAAGCGAAAGCACAGCACAAGGGAAATAATTCTCCCATTTGATAATGGAAAAGGCAGAATGAACAGAAGACTGAAAATGGAATCCTCACACTAAGTTCACAGTGTTCCTAGCAGCATAGCATGTCGTGAATCATTGGATTTGGACATTCTCCCACCCATATTCAATCTTCAGTTATTCTTCAATGCATTTTAAGTTCAGAGCTTTGGGGTTGCTGAGCACCCAGATTAGGGATGGGCAAACTTCGGCCGGCGGGTCACACGCGGCCAGGCAGGTCACACGCGGCCAGGCAGGCTTCGTCATCCGGCCCGCCAAATAGAAATGGTTAGAATATAATGAAGATATATATACATATATAAGCAAATATAGCACTAGTAACATAAATTCTGGACTATTGAGCGCACCTGATAATAAGTCGCACCCGTCACTTTCTAGGTGTTTCGCCACTTTTGTGTTTACTCAAACCGCACCCATTGAACTCATGACACGATCACAAACTCAACCCAGACCATCCTGAAAGTTCCACAATTGTAATTCCATAGATAGTGCACAATCCTGGAATCTTGGTCGGCATCATCAATGAAAAATGATACCCATAATTAACGTATGATGCAGACTTGTAAAGTCTGAGTCCCAATGAAAGTAATCCAAGGAAACAAAATGTATATTTCCAAAGTTAAGGGTGGGAAAAATATATATCCACTATTGTCCGCTGCGACAACAGACAGATCTACCGGTAACTCAGCTTTACTCCAATTCCCATCAGCCCGCGTTTGATCCGCCCCTTCTTTTTCATTCGTCCGTAGAACACATAACAGAATAAATCTCTAAAATAAATACATTACAAATACATATTATACATGGTTACACATATTTACGAAGAAAGACGGAACACCGAGAGAGTTTTCAAAGCTTTAATAATAATAATATAACTTTCATCCCAAACCGTGCCTTTGAAAGGTACCAACACGCTAGTTAGGATCACGCTCGCAATGTATCAAACGTACCTGTTAAAAACAAAGCATCCCTTAAAAGTGAAATTCACGGCAGATCGTTTGCAACTTCCTCCTCATAACCATCGCCATTAAGGGCGTCTTCCTCATATCGGAATGTACCTCAACTTTACAATGTGTGCGTAAACGAAGAGGTTGCAGTCTTACTTGGCGCACATATTCCACTGCTCTAAATCTTACATTTTATACTCCAGCACCACTGGTGGCCAATTCCATAAATTGGCCGCTTCACTGAATAAGCCGCAGGGCTGAACATTTGGGAAAAAAGTAGCGGCTTATAGTCCGGAATTTACGGTAATCAAGAACTTTTTTGGGGTCCCATTGTCCTTTTTTAATGTCTGCAACAAAAATACTACAAAATTACTACTAACTAAATATTATTTTTTGATTGCATAAAAACAGGGACCTAACATGATTTTCTCTTCATTCTGAAAATAATACTACAGAAATACTACAAAAATACTACTACAGTAATACTATGATACAAAATACTATTACAGAAATACTACAACCAAAATACTACAAAAATACAACTACAGTAATATTAAAAAATATGTATGAAATATTTTAAACATACTAGTATGTAAATACTTCAGAATACTCTTACATAAATAGTACAATAAACACTACATTAACGCTATATAACCAAAATACTGTTACATGAATATTAGGAGAGATATACTACAAAATACTGCTTTAGAAATACTATGGAATACGACAAAATAAAAGTACGGTCATACTATAAAAATACTATGGAAATACTACATGAAATGAAATGAAATGAAATGATCTGAAATGATCTGCATTTATATACTACAAAAATTTGACTGCAGAAATACTACAAAAATACCACAGATATACTAAAAAGGCTTTACCATGGAAATACCACAAAAATACAACTTGAAAAATACTACCAAAAATAATACAAATCAAATTAATACTGCATAAATACTACAAAAATATAACTACAGTAATATTACAGAAATATTGCAAAAAGTATAATATCAAAATACTACAAAAATACTTCTGCAGAAATACTATGATGTGGTGCTAGGAATCAAATGGACCGAGCCATTTTCATTACTGAAATGCTTCACATGTGCCCGCTCCTTTGGCGCCAACTGCCTCGGACTCTGATTGCCTCTCTGTCCCTATTTAAACCCACTCCTATCTGTCCCCTTCTGTCAACACCTGGAACGCCTTTTTTCGACCCTTTTTCCCACCTGTTTTTTGCTCCTGTCTGTTCTGACCCGTTTTTGATCCTGACCACGTCTACTCTCCCTTCCTGGCTTTCGACCTTTTTTGTCCACGACCACGTCTACTCTCCTTTCCTGGCTTACGACTCGCTTACGACCCTGACAACGTTTTTGCTCTCCTGTCCCGGCTACTAACCCGTTTTTCCATTCCCGACACCGCCACTGCTTGCCAAGGAAGATCCACTTCGCCTTCAGAGCGACCCGCTTCCTGTGTCCAGCAACCACCGGATCGTGGGTGCAACCATTTCTTCTTCTTCCAATAAAACTTGTGAGAAACGCAACGCAAGTGGTTCCTGTCTCCGTTCTGGTCCTGACAGCCATTTCAAGGCAGTGGAGTATTTTCGACAAAGCTTTGTTCACATTTTTGTTTTACTTTCATTTTTAACTAGCGCGTTTCATTTAAACCTATACTGTTATCTATGAAGGAAAAGAGAATTTTAAAAATGCAATCTTCTTTGGGGGTGTTGGGATGTAATTTCAAGCACCCTCCAAAACGGTCTGGTTACGCCCATGCTTCAATCTATCAGTCCCCATGATGGGGTTTGAAGGGTGGGGGCAGCTGATTTGAAGGCTAAAAAACATGTCACTTTACAAAGGTGCATCAGCTCCCATTCAGTATGTTCTGATTGGATTTCTCACATTCAGATAAAGATTTGACACCTTTCCCACAATTTTTCAAGGTGTTCTGATAATAACACCTACATGGTTACCAGGGCAATGCCAGATACTCCTAATTACTGCAAACAGGGGTGCTACCAGGGGGCGGGCTGCATGGGGTGGGCAATGTCCAGCCATGGACACGCTCTGCCCACGCAAACAAAACTGGAAACAGTGGTGAAGTTAGTCTAAAAGATGGGGAGAAAAAATACAAAGGAAAATACAAAATAAAAAGGAAAAAAAGATATAAAAAGAATTAAATAATAAAGCAAGAAAAAATAAGTAATAGGCTGGGGGAAATTAAACGGAAGAATAAAGGAAAAATAGAAAAAGAAGTAAAAGAGCAGAAAAAGAAATAGAAAAAGAGGAAAAAGCAAGAAAATAAAAAAAGTTTGGGGGAAAAATAACAAAAAAAACATACAAGTAAAAAACGAAAGAAAAAAGAAGAATAAAATAATAAAGCCTGAAAAAAATGAAAAAGCCAGGGAAAACAAACAAAAGAATAAAAGAACGTGATGAACAGAGAAGAAGAAAACATTCAGGTAAAAGATAAACCAGAGAAAAGCAAGAGTAAAGAATTAAAAATCTAGAGGAAAATAAAAACAAAATATCAAACGGAAATCGGGGAACAAAATAAGAAAAACAGTGGGAAGATAGGGAAAAGATTGAGGGGAAAACAAATGAAGAGAAAAAGAGAAGAAAAAAACAAATAAAATGAAGAGAAAAAGCAGTAAAAAAAGACCTATTGGGGTCCATTTGTTCAGTATATTACTACTAATAATGCAATAGATAAATTAACACATTTTTTGAGAATCTATTATTCTATTAGGTAATAATAAAATGTATTTTATCTCACTCTGGTGTGAATTTTTAACTTATTTCAACTCTCTTATACTGTGCAACTTTAAACAGGAATCCCTGCATGACACCACACAATGTCAATTAAAAATACTGACTTTTCAGCACAACAAAAAGCTACCAAATACAAGAATAAACTATACATTACGTATTTGAGGTATTTTTGTAGCATATTTGTAGTATTTTTGTAATATTTCCATAGAAGTATCTTGAAGTATTTCTATAGGACTATATTTGTAGTGTTTCTTACATTTCTCTTAATATTACTGTAATGGTATTTTGTAGTATTTCTGTTGTAGTATGTCCGTCATAAAGAATATCAAAAATAATGAAAATGGTCTGTGCAGCCCTTTGAGACCACACAAATAAACATGACTTGACTATGGGGATTATTGTAGAATTCTTTCGTATTCTTTTCAGAATAAAAACAAAATAACTTTGAAAGCTAACTGTGAAACACATCCCTGAAAAGCACAGAAAAAAAAGGGGGAGTAATAACAATGGTGCTGATTTATTTTTTCCACAAAGACATACCATATCATAAGCCACAATGACACTGAATGTTAACACCATCTTTTATAGGCAGTCAGTTTAGTTACCGTAGGTGTGAAAAATGCCTAAAGAAAAGCTGACCCAACCCTTTCGATTTTGTTGAAAGAGCATTTTTTCCGGAAAGACATTCTTCTCTTACAGACCAGAACAAGTTTGACCAGGATCAGAATATTTCACAAGCAATCAGTTAGCTCACTCTAGAAGTGAAAATTCCATGGAAAAAATAACCTAACTCAGCGCTTTTGGTTGTATTGACTCAGTAGTTTTCCCGGAAAGACATTCTTATATCTATACATTTACATATAATAGTGTAAATAGAGTCACTTACATAGTAATAAGGGCTGCCAGCGGCGCGGTGGTTTGCGCGTGTGCGGCACAATTCTGAGGTCATGGGTTCAAATCCAGCTACCAACCTTCCTGTGGGGAGTTTGCATGTTCTCGCCGTGCTTGTGTGGGTTTCCTCCGGGCACTCCAGTTTCCTCCCACATTCAAAAAACATGCAGGTCAGGTTAATTGGCCGGTCGAAATTGTCCCTTGGTGTGAATGAGCAAGCGAACTGTGTGCCATGCGACTGGCTGGCAACTAGTTCAGGGTGTCCCCTGCTCACTGCCCGAGGATGGCTGGGATGGGCTCCTGCACCCCCCGCGACCCTACTGAGGATAAGCGGTGCAGATAATGGATGGATATAGTTAGAGAGAGAGAGAGAGAGAGAGAGAGAGAGAGAGAAAGAGAGAGAGAAAGAGGAAAAACGAGATATCCAGAAAGAGAAAAAAGTGCCAGAACGAAAAATAGAAATAGAGAGAGAGAGAGAGTGCAAGATACACAGAAAAAGAAAGAGAAAGAAGAAAAATCTGAAGGAGAGAAAAAGAGACACTGAGGGTGAGATAAAGAGAGGAGAAAAGGGTGAAAGACAGAGAAAGAGCCATTATGAGAGAAAATTGAAGTATTAAGAGAAATAAAGATAGAGAGAGAGAAATGGATAAATAAAGACAAAGAAAAAGGAAGAGAAAGAGAGTGACAGAGATTGAGAGAGAGAAAGAAAATGACAGAAACAAACAGATAGCTGACGAGAGATAGAAATAGAAAGAAAATAAGGGCAAAAGAGAAAGAGAGACTGAGAGGAAGAGAGAGTTAGAGAAAGACAGAAAAAATCATCCATCTATTATCTGCACCACTTATCCTCAATAGGGTCACGGGGGGGCTGGAGCCCATCCCAGCTATCTTCAGGCAGTGGGCAGGGGACACCCTGAACTGGTTGGAGACAGGTAAAAAGAAAGAAACATTGAGGGATAAAGAGAGAAAGAAATTGAAAATAAGATAAAAAAAAGAAAGAAACGAAAGAGAGAAAGAGAGTGAGTAAGACAAAGGTAGAGGAATACGTAAAGAGAAAGGGAAAAGAGAAGAAAGAAAAAGACAGAAAGAGACAGAGAAAGAGCGTGTCAGGACAAGAACAGAAACAGGACCCAATTGTGTGACGTTTACCACGTTTTATTGAAAGAAAGAAGAAGGGCTGCGCCCACGATCCGGTGTTCGCTGGAAGCGGGAAGATTTTCTCTCTCGTACTCGGATTGTGATCCGAACACAAAAGTGGATCTTCCGTAGCGAGCGATGGTGGGGTCAAGGACGGCAAAACTGGTCGGTAGCCGGGACTGGGAGAGCAAAGCGTGGTCGGGTTCGGAAAGGAGTCGTAAACCAGAACGGGAGAGTAAACGTAGTTGGGGACAAAAATAGGTCTTAAGCCGGGACGGGAGAGCAAACGTGGTCAGGATCAAAACAGGTCGTAGACGGAGACAGAAGCGAGCAAAAACGGGACAGGTGGGAGTCAGGGTTGAAAAAGGCTTGCTTAGTATACACTGAGGTTCGCAGACGGACTGACAACAAGGGACTGGCAGGACTGGGTTCAAATAGTGACAGGGAGCCAATCAAAAGCCGCCGCGGTTGGTGCCAAATCACCGGGCACAGGTGAGTCACATCAGTAATCATGACAGAGCGAGTTGTCAAGAAAGAAAAAGAGACAGAGAAAAAGTGAGTGGTAAAGAAAGAAAAAGAGACAGAGAAAAAGTGAGTGATAAAGAAAGAAAAAGAGACAGAGAAAAAGTGAGTTATAAAGAAAGAAAAATAAATGGAGAAAGCGCGAGTGAAAAAGAAAGAAAAAGAGGCAGAGAAATAGCAAGTGATAAAGAACAAGAAAGAGACAGAGAGAAAGTGAGGCGTAGGGGAGAAAAAGAAGAACAGACATAAATAAAGAAAGAAAAAAAGAAAGACAAACAGACCGACAGAACAAAGGAAGGAATGAAGGGAGGAAGGAAGGACGGACTACATACTGAAAGAAGGAAAGAAAGAAAGCAAGGAAGGAAGGACTGAAGGAAGGAAAGAAAGCAAGAAAGAAAGAAAGAAAGAAAGAAAGGAAGGACAGACGGACAGAAGGAAGGAAGGAAGGAAGGAAGGAAGGAAGGAAGGAAGGAAGGAAGGAAGGAAGGAAGGAAGGAAGGAAGGAAGGAAGGAAGGAAGGAAGGAAGGAAGGAAGGACAGGCGGACAGACAGGCGGAGAGGCGGACAGGCGGACAGGAGGACAGGAGGACAGACGAACAGACGAACAGACGAACAGACGGACAGACGGACAGACGAACAGACAGAAGGAAGGAATGAAAGGAAGAAACTAAGAAAGAAACTAAGAAAGTAACTAAGAAAGAAACTAAGAAAGAAACTAAGAAACATAGAAAGAAAAAAAGAAAACTAAATCAACAAAAAGAGAAAACCAGATTCAGACATATTTAATTCCCAATGTGATCTACGGCTTCTCTCTTCTCACCTGAAAACGCGAACCAATCAAAAAAGGGCATAACAAACCACCTTCGGTAGCAATATCAGACAAAGGGAGGCAGAAAGCCTTCGAGGTGTACGCCGATTTCCACTCTCCTCCCTGACAGAGGCCAAACCTTTTCATTTGACTGTGAATTGCCTTCGACGCTATTAGGGGATACAGTGAACCCTCCTTTAGCGCAGGCTAAATCATGTCCATATTACAACTAACTCAAATTTGATAACTTTCACACATCAATGAGAAAAACATTGGCCGGTGTTCTGCCATATTTTCCTACTCTGGCGAATGTTCCTACCGGAAGCTGATTCGACGATAACAGTAATATGAAATTTGTATTATTCAATAACACACATTCAATAATAATTGCTTGTTAGTGTTGATGGGTTCAATGATAATAACAAGGTATTTAAGGTGTGTGCAAGCACCATTTTAGTGGCTCGCAAAATGTCTTTTTTTTAAAGATGCCACCGGTGTCCTACCCTTCTTTGCTACTGGGCGATGAAGGATTTTATACATTTTACTATAGAGGACAAGAACGGAAACAGGACCCACTTTGAAAAGGCATTCGGTTTTATCTCACTATCACACTTAGCCACTGTACCAGATACGAATATTCAATTCCCGGAGGCTCCAACAAGGGGCCCGTATGGACCAGGGTGCCCCCTAAGGACAGTTGAGGTGCACCCAGACTTGTTCTGAAAATATTTATTGTGTTTTGATTAATAAATTCCAGTTCATGGGCTTCATGGACCAAAAAAACTGTTCAAGAGTTGATAATTATTTTACAGGAGAGAGATTAGATTAATAATCTATTCATGTATGAAACCAGGGGTCTCCAACTTTTCTCAAGATTAAAGCTTTTTTGTTACTAGTTGGCACAACGGGGACTCACTTTCGTATGAATTTCTAAAATAGGATCTTAGCTAGATGGCTTGCTAAATAGCTAAAAAGGTAGCCAGATAGCTAGCTAGAAAAGTACACAGGTGGTAAAACTAAAAGAGAGCGGGATAGCTAGCTAAAAGTGGAAACATGCGACTAAAAAGCCGGATAGAAAGCTAAAAACTAAAAACTAAAAAGTCAGATAGAAAGGAGGCCAAAATTAAGTTTGTTAACTAGGAAAAAGTTAAAATGTTAGTCAGATAGCATGCAAAAAAAGATAGCTACAAAGCTAAAAGGGCAGGAAGATATCTAGATAAAATGCTATTAAAAAAAAAAACATTGATAAAGATTTTAAGGTTCTTTTTGTATTATACGAAATCATGCATGGGCTAGCCCCCCTCATATCTTTCAGATTTTATTTTCTCCTATGTCCCGGTCCGGAGCCTTCGCTCTGAAAATGCTGGTCTACTAGTGATCCCAAGAGCCAAGAAGAGAACCGCATGTTCGGACCCCAGTTGTGTTGAATATTCTTCACCGTGATATTCGATCTGCAACCTTAGTGGAACTGTTTAAATCTAGGCTTAAAACACACATCTATTCTATAGCTTATGAATGACCTATATTTCAGGTTGACCACATCTGTGTATTATTTGTTAATGCATCCATTGCAGCCTGGTCATCCCAGGACGGGGATTAACTCATGTGCGGTCCCTTCTCAAGGTTTCTTCATTTTCCTCATGAAGATCTTACTGCACCACCTAATCCAATAACATGTGGTGGTCAGATATTACATATTATCTCTTTGATTTAACTCATGCAAACTGGAATGGTTACAAAAACAACACACTCGTTAAAACTTTTAGATCAGGGGATGGTGTAATTTCTGTGATTTGCAATAATCTTTGGTCTGTATAGCCCTTTGAGACTCCTTGTGATTAAGGTCTATATAAATAAACATGACTTGACATGACTTAATCGAATGTTCATTTAATTAATTGAATTTGGCACGTTTGGGCTTCCACAGAAATTTGCATTGGTTATCGAATAGGGCGTTTTCAGCCGCTCATACGCTGCCTTCGCGTGACGTTCAAGACAAACTGATGACATTTTGCCCAAACAAATGATGACTAGTATTCCTATTTAGACTCAAAATCTGGATTTTGAACGTTAGATGCCACATAAAACCGCCCCGAACGTTTTACGGTCGAAATGGGAAATACGAAATTCAAGATCTCTGACTTCCCCTTGCTATCGAATGCAGCATTAGACGACGTCATGATGACGTACTAGGAAGTATCTCGACAACAAAACCGTAGCGGTTTCAGCACATCAACAGTAGATTAAAATATTTGATTTGACAGGAAAAGAACAGCACACAACGAACGCCATGACAATTTAAACTCAAAACGCGGAGTGGCGATTTAAAAACGACAAAAAGGGTAAGGTGTGACTGATTTCGACTGGAGGCTTAAGTTAATATGTCATTAGTGATAAATGATCACCACGAGAGAATGCTTTTGCATTATTTTTCCGTTTGTGCTTTTTTAGGGACGTTTTATTCGGTACAGAAGTCATTCATTATCATTGAATACGATTTTCAGGCTAATATATTGTGCTGTAATAGTATCAAATTGAATATGCAGTTGCTCTTAAAAAAGTCTGATTTAGTTGGATTTATTAATAGCTAGACACCGAACCAAATCGAAGCATACCTGTCAACCTCAGCCAATTTCTCCCCTCAATAAATATTGCAATTCAATTCTAGTATTGTTATTAAAGACTACTTGAGAGTGCAATGTCGTTGCTGTAGTTTGAGAGAGACGTATTTTCATTTTTGTCAAGTCATGTATATTTGTATAGCCCTTAATCACAAAGAGTCTCAAAGGGCTGCGCAGACTACAGACTATTATTGCAACATCCCCTGATCTAAAACCTACATGAGGGCAAGGAAAAACTCAAAACATCAACACAAATAAAATGGAGAAACCTTGAGAAGGGACCGCACATGAGGTAATCCCCCTTCCAGGATGACCAGGCTGCAATGGATGTTACAATAACAAATAATACACAGATATTGTCAACAGGAAATATAGGTCATTCATAAGCTATAGACAAGAAGTAGAAGTAAGACTATGTGTTTTAAGCCCGGATTTAAACAGTTCAGACAAACTAGAATCCAGTTTTGTCCGTTTTTACAAAATACAATTTATTACCTCATTAAATAATTTCCACAATTGAGCTATAAGACATTCAATGTTGTAAATCAATTAACCTGGGATTGACAACACAAACAAAATGCTAGGATTGGGAAAAAAAATAATATCCAAGTTATTTATGACAGGACAGAAGCATCAGACAAAAGAAATAAAAAATATAGAAATAAAAAACAAAAAACACACAGTTAGTAAAAATAAAAAAACAGTATCACAAAAACAAATTTAACTAAATCAAAATGAGACTAAAAAGTTGTGGGACGTTATCAATCAAACAATCACAAACAGACAAACTATTAACCTAACACCTTAATATATTTAACACAATCAGATATTTTCCTGTGAACAAATTTAACTAAATCAAAATGAGACTAAATAGTTGTGGGACGTTATTAATCAAACAATCACAAACAGACAAACTATTAACCTAACACCTTAATATATTTAACACAATCAGATATTTTCCAATAAAAAGGACATTGCTGATCAATTTAAGGACTATTTCATTAAAGTGGGGTAGAGCTTTGCAAAAGTCATTTTAATATTTGCAATTTTTACCCTGCGAAAAATGCAAAACTGTAATAAATGAGGGAAAAGATTACAATGGACATCTTTGCTGTTTTGTCCTTTTTTTCCCCCAACATTTATAAAGTTTACGATATAAAAATGAAAAACTATTGAAAAAAATATGTAAAAAGTAAGACATAAATGGAGTCTTTTTCACATGACAACAACAGTTGCAAAAAATCTGGATTTAAAGGATTCTTGATTTGCTATTAATTTATTTCTGTTTTAAGAAAAAATATGTCAGTGTAAATATATCAGTCGTTTCTTCTGATTGGGGCGGGAGGCGGTTTATAAATTTGCTTTTTATTGCACATTGAATTTGATTATACATCACTTTGAGTTGAAGTTTGGTGTCTGAAAAGTGCCATATAAATAGATTTGGATTTATATTATTAAGCAATAATAAACCCTCTAAACACTATTTACTCACCGCAAAACAGACTTTGTTGAATTAAAAAAAAAAGATAATTTGCATAAAGAAGTTTATTTTACTTACCAAACTCACAACGCTATAAGTTCTTTCAGCATCTTTCTTAGTTTTTGCCCCACTTGCAGTAAATGTTGTGTTGCTTAGTAAAAGGATTTTGCAGGCTCCATCGATTCTACAGATGCTTTTACAGTGCTCTGTAACAATTCTGAAAGTTTTAATGGAAAAATTCATATTTATTTTTATACTGTTGAAGTTTGCATTAGTTATTTATTAAAAAATACACACCCATCAAGCTGTTTTTATCCTAATTATCAACCTACTCAAGGGTGGAGGGGTTAAATTATTCAATCATAACAAAATTCCCAAGCAAAGAGTAGTGGTATCAGATTCAATCAATATCTCCCCTGGAACGAATTGATACCTAAATTTCCAGTATCGCCCACGGCTATTGTCAAATGACATTATGTTGCTGTCACCATTTTTGAGAAAAAAACACCAAATCAACTGAAAAGTACAGCAAACAATTCCTTCTAATTTGCTGCGATTGAGTTCCACAGGTTTATTTTGAATTTTTTACATTTCAGACGGACTGTTTTTCCGCCTCTCAGAAGACTAATACCCATCCTTCAATGTCATCTGGGTGCCCACCCCAGTCACCGGCTGTTGCAAAGTCTGAAGTATCAATAGAAGGAGAATGCCCAATGCTGGCTGCCACTTTTGCTTACTGGGACAATATCCTTGGACCTCGTGTCCATCACATCTGGGCACCAAAAGGTGACCATGGGATGTTCCTCAGCGATGGCGATGTGACCTTCTTGGCCAACCATACATTAAACGGAGAGATTCTGCGCAGTGCAGAGTGTGGTGCAGTGGATGTTAAATTTTTTGTCTTGGCTGAGAAGGGCGTCATTATTGTGTCACTCATCTTTGACGGTGAGCTCAAGGGAGACAAGAACACCTGTGCCTTGTCCATTATTCTTCCACAGACGGAGTTGTCCTACTATCTCCCGTTGCATACAATCTGCGTTGAGAGGCTAAAGCATGCCATTCGCAAGGGACGTATATGGATGCAGAAGGTACCTGACTTTTCAAATGTTCACAAGAGGCACGATTGGTCTTTTTACATTCATCAGTTCAAATAGTATCTCCTTAAGTCACCACAATGGTTAGAGTACCATACAAACGCAAGTGAATGTGTATGATTCAGTTTGGTGCACAGAAATATTTTCATATTATTGGAATGTCAAATGGATCGTAAAAATGTACAGTTTGATATCTATTCATAAATGTTTTTGTTTATTTAGGGCTACAACATCATCTCTGTGCTCAGCTTGGAGATTGTTCCTATTATGGAGCTGCTTGCATCCATGAAAACGCATTGTGTTCCCGAAGACATAGACGTGAGTACCTGTGACTGCTCATGGAAAGAAAAAAAAACAGAAAACAAGTCTGTCAGGGGATTTTATAGCGCGTCACCCACATGAAATACTTAGCACAGTTTTTGCATGTCCACCTTCTTCCACATTTTAAATATGTGCTAATGTAAGTATAAATAACTGCCTCGGGTACACACAGTTTTTGCTAAAACAGCAGCAATAAGATCTGTCTCAGTTGTGATCCTTCTGAGGATAATACATTTAGATAATGAAAGAACTGCCATAGTACGTTGAATAGCACCAACATGTGATGTACAATGTTTTTGTAAGTGAAACACATGTTTCACATCATCAAACAGATGTGAATATTAGTCAAAGACAACACAAGCTTACACAAAATACAGGTTCAAATGAAGTGTTTATGTTGAGGAAAAAAATCCAATCTTACATTGCTGTGCTAAAAGGTAATTTCCATTTAACCAATAACTGATGCACCATCCTCAATTACAAATATAATCTAACGTTCAGATGTTGTGTCACATAATTCTAATGTTTCAATTCATGTCTGGAAAACAGGGACACTACTTGAAGGGCTTTATTTATGACTTTAAACCATTCTGATTTTGTCCCAACTTTTTGGTAATGGTGCAGAATTTGTCATTTCAACAAACAAATTGTCCAGATTCTAGATCAGCTGAGCTATCCAAGAATATTGAACTACTACCACCACCACGTTTTTCCGTTAACTTTTTAAAATATTCTTCACCTTGACTGTGTGAAATGAAATGAAATGATCTGCATTTATATAGCGCTTTTCAAGTCAAGACTTCCCAAAGCGCTTTACAGTGTGCTTCACATTTCCCAATAGCGGCCGTGCTGCCATGTAAGGCGCTAACCTGCTTATTGGGGGTGTTAGGGGTTCAGTGTCATACCCAAGGACACTTCGACAAGTAACACGGAGGAGCCGGGATTCGAACTGCGATCTCTTGATCCCAAGACGAGCGCTCTACCTCGTGAGCCACACAATTATTTGACTAAAAGAAAAAATCTAATGACCCATCACTGGATAGCTACTTTCAGAACAGGTTCGCGGTCAACTCCGCTGTCATTAGGGGGCACCACGTTAGAGACCCCTGCACTAGATCTAAGTAAACTCATGTCTTAATCACTGAAAGCTGTAATAATCATTCAAATGAAAAGCTACACTTTTTTTATTGAGAATCATTCATATTCACCTTTTAGGTCTACCAAGAATATTTTTTTCGCAGTGTTTTTCTCATAGATGGACGTTAAACGGTGACCTAAGCTAGTGGTTCTTAGACTGATTCCCTTTTTAAAAAGTTGTCTTTTTGCCCATTTGGTAATTTAGAATTACAATTGTCTTTATTATCATTGATAGCAACACCGTGAATCGAATCAAACACATGTCTCAAGCTTTTGTGAACGATGGCTATCACCACGTTTAGCTGTTTTTCTAAAATATTTGGAATGATTTCCAAAAGAATCCTTTTTTTTAGTGTATTTCTATCTGTTATTGATTATTATCTGATCATGGCATTTTCTTAGGGCCTTTTGATCCTATATTTTCCGTTATGGAATACCCAGTTTTGAGTTTTACACCCAATATTAGCAAGTGAGTCATATCTAATATAGCAGGGAAAAAAACAGGAATTAAACAGCAACCCTTTTCTCAATAGGGAATGCAACTTTTTATTCTTTTTTTGCCTGTAACAGTTTGCATGCGCAAACTGGATGAGCTGATGCTGGCGGTAAGCAGTCACGGGCGGTGAGCGGTCTCTAGCAGCAGTGGCTCAGGAGGTAGAACGCTCGTCTTGGGATCAAGAGATCGCAGTTCGAATCCCGGCTCCTCCGTGTTACATGTCGAAGTGTTCTTGGGTATGACACTGAACCGCTAATACCCCCAATAAGCAGGTTAGCGCCTTACATGGCTGCACGGCCGCTATTGGGAAATGTGGAGCACATTGTAAAGCGCTTTGGGAAGTCATTGACTTGAAAAGCGCTATATTTAATGCAGATAATTTCATTTCATTTAGTGGTAGCCTCTCGGACAGCTTGTAAACTAGATTTGGCGAGGTTTATTCCTGTTAAAAAAAAAAAAACTCATATCAACAATCTCGTGTTTAAAGAGGCATGACTATACTGTTTGCGTATCATTACTTCCCATTGCTGTCAAATCTACAACACAAACAAGTGCTGTGCGATACCCAGTTTTGGGCACAATATTTCAAAAAAGCCTAGTTACTCACCTATTCTTCCAAAAAGTAACTGAGTTAGTTACTGAGTTACCCTATAGCCAAAGTAACTAGTTACCTGGGAAATTAAATATTTTCGTTACATTAAAATAAAGTTGTATGTCAAAAAATTTGAAATTTTCCGAGCAAACACAAAAAAACGCGGTGACGTCTTTGATCGTAGTTTAGTTGAAAAGATGGGACTTCCGACTATTTTTAGGGAACATTTTTTTCCCGCCAGACTCGCTTAAAAAAGCCGTCTCTTTCGGGTCCCAACAGCTCTTGAGGTTGTTTTTGTTGCTTTAATCCCTTCAATAAACATTATTAGGTAGCATTTATTATGGAGGGACTTAAAAAGTAGGGAAAATAAAGAAACAATGTCAAAAATGGAAACGAAAGAAACAAAAGAAAATAATTCAATAACAAAAGACAAAAACAGAAATAAAAGAAGAAAAAAAGAATTAACTTTACATTTTATTATGAATACATTAACACTGAAAGCACAGACAAAATAATTAAAATATCTATAAATCTACAAAAAGATAAAATACAAAACAATTTTAACCCTTTTTATGCTCGACAAATTTAAAGTCAAGAACACAGAGTAATGTATATTGACCATTCACAGGGGAAAAAAGGTTTTGGAGTTTCGAAGGGAACCAGCTGCTGATTGGTGGAGAGCTAGCTCCCCTCATTTACTTCCAAGAGCCGGTTCGCGAACGACACGTCAAATATAGGGCTCACATTTTTGCGAATCAGCCTTCATTTGCCTTTTCTTTGAGCGCCTTAGTAAATATTATATTCGTAATTGCTATCTAAGTATACTGTATGGTGGTCACTCTTTTGAATAATGACACGTTTCAAATAGATATTACGTAAGCAACTCTGAAGAAAGCAGAAAATCAGGCCACTGAAAACGGCGTCAGGCCTGCGAGGGCATGACATCAGTAATGGTAACAGCATTGTGCAATGGCGTTGTGCAACAAAGTTGTGCAACAGAGTTGTGCAACGCCGGAAAAAATAATGAGATAGATTACCTCGTTACTGAAAAAAATGTAATGGCGTTAGTTATAACAGTGTCTGGCGATACCAGCTCCTTCAGGTTGCGGATGAACTTAATGCAACACAATTCTTCAACAATAACTGTGACAGCAATTCAGTTCATTCATGACATTCTCTTGAGTCATTATTTTCTCAATTTATACACAGGTCCAAATTGCGGAGTCCTTGTCTCACACCAAAATTTCTTCAAAATTGTGGTCATAAACATTTGGTTTACTCTATTAGGCCTGTTTGACACCTTAATTACTTTCGTAATGGTTTTATTTTTATTTTTATTTTATTTTTTTGCATCTGCCTAGATAAAAGACACCATGCTTAATGATGATGACATTGGAGACAGCTGCCACGAAGATTTCCTCCACAAGTAAGAGCTCCCTTCTCCAAAAATGGTGACCTAGGACGAGCAGTGTCAGATTATCATCCATGAGCCCTCCGATGAGTAAAAATGCTGACTGTTGCCAAAGTTTGCTTTAGGCAAAGCCCGGGACTAAATTATAGTTGCCAGAAAGTTTTTAATGTTTATTGCAACATCTTGCTGAAATGCAAAACGGTCCATACCGGTAATCTAAAGTAATTTATATTCAAGTTCTGCGACATTTATGGCTGATAAGAGCTTAGAAAAACAAATAGTACAGCTGATTTAATGTTTGGTCAGTGTAGATCATTTTTGGCCAGTCAGCTCATTATGTTAAAGCCACAAATCAAAAAGAGGGGATGCATTGCATTTCTTGGCTCGCTGAAATTTGAGGTAGCATGAAGCCTCACGGTCTTCTGATTTATTATCATCCCAAATACCAAGCAATAAATTGTGTGTTCACTCTAATTGCGAGTGTGCTGCTGCTGGGCATTTTTTGTGTGATATACCAATATTGCAATCAGTTAAAAGGGTTTGCATTTTAGGTAGCGGTGAGCTTTATTTCAATTAAAGCATTTTTTAAAGCAAAATCGTGTTTGAAGTTATGAGATAGAATCAAGAATTAGTCAATATATTAATTACTAAACTTGGTTGTAGAGAATAAATAAATACATTTTAAGCCATCAACTAGGGGCGGGGAATGCTGTACTTGGAATTTTGGTATCGAGCCGATCCAAGTAAATACAAAGTGGTATCGATTGAAAATATTATGTACGCTCAGAAATGGACACCACCCATTAGTTAGTTTATGATTACTATAAACGCAGTACAAAGATTTGGGGTACTTTTTAGGCACATATTATTTATTATTAACTAACTACTATACAAACTTTAATAGTATGAAAAATAAATTGATTGTACATATTTGTAACACAACTCTTTCAGGAAAAAAGTCAAGAGAGAAACCTCCCCAAAAAGCAGCAATGTAACACAAATACAAATATGATATGTATCCTAATATTTAAACCCTCTTGTGCTGATTGAGTCCAATTTGCACATTTTCTTTCTGTGTTTCAGGGCTATCAGCTCTCATCTTCAGACATGTGGTTGCTCAATTGTGGTTGGAAGTAACCCAGAAAAAGTAAACAAGGTAAATTCAGCCGGAAATTGACAAAGAAACATGTGTGCAAGTTTTGCTACACTATTCAAATTTCTGTGAATAAGACCACATTACAAATAGCAATGCTTAACCCATTTTAAATGCACACTATTACCTGTGTATCACAATTCTTAAATTAAGGTACATGATTGTTTTGGCCTGTTTTTGGTGATACGCAATTTTCCTTCCAACCAATCACAAAGCCAATAGATTGGTTCCGTTGGCTGACTCTCCACATTTCAGCGGGCTACATCAGTCACAGATAATTGCTGATGTGCTCCACAAAAAAACAGTTGTGGTGAATATTGTCCTAGTTGGTATTGGTCAGTAAGCGCCAAACATAGGTTTTTAAATTTGGAATTGGCCAAATTTAGCAAAAAATTCTCTGTATTTTCATTGTGTCGAGTGAACCTTTGTCTATCATAAAGGTAGCATTCCAAAAAGAACCCTTTATCAATTAAATGGGTCATTTAAAGGGTCATGTACTATTATTATATAATTGAATATGTTTTAGGTTGTGTATATTGAAGTCAATGAATAATCAGTCCATTAATGAACTATATTTTAAACATATTTGTACCCATCAGAATTACCTTTACATGATAAACTTTACATAGTTATATGAGCATACATTGCTTGTTTTCAGGCTAGTTTTTTTCAGCCGTACATTTTCAGATGTGCTGAACTTGGCTGGTTTTCTTCTGCTCGTGTATCTCCTGCAACATTTATGTTGCTTTCAGAATGCCAATTTGGGTTTTTGGGGTGCACCTTATGTTCGAGAAAAAAAAATGTATTTCTGTAGGCAATAATACATTGTCTCAAAAGTTTCACATCTTTACGTTCTCATTTTTTTCTTTTCTGTAACAATATTTTGACAGATTGTGCGAACACTGTGCCTCTTTCTTACTCCTGCTGAGAAGAAATGTTCTCGGCTGTGTAAGGCAGACTTGTCCTTTAAATATGATACGGGCCTTTTTGTTCAAGGTCTTCTGAAGGTAAGTATCTTCAAAAATTTTCCCCTAATTATACGTGAGCTATTTTTGGTAATTAGCTTGTTTTTTAGAATACTGTGAGGTACCAACTCTGTTTTGTCTGAAATATCAGTGGCTTTTCATCTATTAATTTGAATTTGATGTTTGCAAAGTTGTCCTATTTAGCGCAATAGAAAACAGTCAAGTGTACACGCAAGCATACTTAGAAACCTAACTTTTGAAACACAAAAAGAAAATTGTTCTTTTTTTCTGATTTTGTATTTCATACCCCATCCTTCTTTTAAAGTCGTTTTCAGCTATTGCTATTTTTTAAAGGGACATTTAGCCAGTTTAGCTGGTGGAGAAGTCCAATTTTGTTGGCAAATGAAAGCATCTTCCTCTGCCTTTTGCTGCTTTTGTTGGTCCAAAGTGTTTTTTGACATGATGGCTTTTGGAGAAACTTGAAAATAAAAAGATTTTCACATTCATAATGTAGGTTCACATGCAAGCAGACAAGCAGGCAGGGGCTGGGCAACTGTTTAGCCAATAAGAATGTAGAACACAATGGGCGATGGGAATCCATGAAGTAGCGAAACTGTGATAAGCAAATTGAGATACAGCGAATGATTACTGTACTCCTAAATCGAGAAAACTACATTTATTTTATATAACATAAGCCTCACCTAGAGGGAGCTGACCTAATTTTCTGTCATCTTGCTGCTGAGGGTACCCCAAAAACTTTGTAAAGGGTGGAAAAAACATAAGAAAACTGGTGCTGTTTGGTCACTTTGAGTCTCTGTAGTTTGTGTTGTTCCTTGTCATTTGTCGTGTCCCTCTAATAATGTCTGATTGTTTAAACATTTTTGTATACATTTTTTTTCTTTGAATTAGGAATTTAGACTTAAATAATATTTGTAATGGAATAATGTTCTTAATAGTGATAAATGTATTAGAGGTAAGGTCAGGCCTGAGAAATGTAACCTGACTCAGCCTGCAAGTATTAAAACCCGACCCGAACCCGACTAATTAATTTGATTGGCAGGACCGCGCCTGGAACAAACCCTAAAATTTCATTTTTATCGGGCCACCGCTGCACCAGTCAACTTGATTTTGCAGGACTGAGCCCAAAAAAACCCTAAAATTTTTACTTACTTACTTTTTTATTTTTGAGAACTCCGAATGTCAAAGTTTCAACACTTTTCTTTATGAAAATATCACGGCATGCAATTTTCAGTATCACCTTATGCTGTTGTAATTTTTAAGGTAGAAATAATGTGCATATTTTTATGAACATGATATATGCATTTCAACAATCAAATAACGCTGGGACACAGAATATTAGGCCCGACAATGAAATCAAAAGAGAAATGTTGATGCACACTTGTTTGATTATGCAGAGAAACACTGCAGCCCACTAAGCCTTGAACAGATTGATGCAACTCAAATAAATGAAAAAAAGATAAGAAATTGTTATTCCGATAGTCAAGTCAAGTCACATTTGTTTATATAGCCCTTAATCACAAAAATGTCTCACCGGATTACAATTACAAAATTGCACAATGAAATGAAATGATCTGCATTTATATAGCGCTTTTCAAGTCAATGACTTCCCAAAGCGCTTTACAGTGTGCTTCACATTTCCCAATAGCGGCCTTGTATTGCAGCCATGTAAGACGCTAACCTGCTTATTGGGGGTATTAGGGGTTCAGTGTCTTACCGAAGGACACTTCGACATGTAACACGGACAAGCCGGGATTCGAATTGGGATCCCTTGATCCCAAGACGAGCGCTCTACCTCCTGAGCTACTGCCGTCACAATTACCTAATTTCAAACCAGTCTGAAAATGAAAAATCTAAAGAAATAATCAAAGAGCAAAAACACAAACTAGATAATAAATACAAAATAATATTCTTGATTTTAATTATTTGCATCGAAACACTGCTTCAAGAAGCATTGAAACAAAATAAATGAGAACATTTTCAGGAACACGCTTTTTCACACTAACTAAGAACGGGCCTGCTGTAAAGACTAATTTAACATAATACTGCACATAAATAAACGAGCTCGATAGAATACACAGTTACTAATTTAAATAGAAACGAACAAAAATAATGTGTTAAGACCACTATTAAGAAAATAAATTACCGAACAAAAGTTAAACATGTGGAAAAATAAGTCTACTAATAATAACAAAGGCCCCAGGTTTGGGGGCCTCAGCATTCCATCTCTGCTTTTTGCAGAGGACGTGGTGCTGTTGGCTTCCTCAGGCCGTGATCTTTAGCTCTCACTGGAGCGATTCGCAGCCGAGTGCGAAGCGGCCTGGATGAGGATCAGCACCTCTAAGTGCGAGACCATAGTACTCAGACGGAAAAGGATGGCATGCTCCTTCCAGGTTGGGGATGAGATTTTTCCCCATGTGTAGGAGTTCAAGTTCAAGTTGGGGTCTTGTTCACAAGTGAGGGGTAGGATGGAACGTGAGATCGACAGATGGGTAGGTGCAGCTTCTGCCGTCATGCGTATCCTGTACTGGTCCGTCGCAGTGAAGAGGGAGCTGAGCCGAAAGGCAAAGCTCTCGATTTACCGGTCGATCTACGTTCCTACCCTCACCTATGGTCATGAACTGTGGGTTATGACCGAAAGAACATGATCCCGAATACGAGTGGCCGAAATGAGATTCTTCCGCAGGGTGGCTGGGCTCTCCCTTAGAAATGAGGGAAGAAGCTCAGTCTTCCGGGAGGGACTCAATGTAGAGCAACTGCTCCTCCGCATTGAGAGTAGCCAGTTGAGGTGTCTCGGGCATCTGATAAGGATGCCTCCCTCGGGAGGTTAGGGTTAGGGTTCCAGGCATGTCCCACTGGCAGGAGGCCTTGGGGACGACCCAGGACATGCTGGAGAGACTATGTCAGCAACCTTTTTGGTGTCGAGTGCCACTTTCAAATTTCCTTGTAAATCAGTGTGCCAGTGTGTTTTTTCAGTATGTTTTATATCCAAAAGAGCTGTAATTTTACACAAGTCCAAATATATAACATTGATATACATTGAAATCGTATAACTCACCAATTTATCTTCCACTACTCTTTTTCAACAATCAACTAAAAATGAATGTGAAAAACAAGTGGAAAGGCCTGTAGCCATCCATGACTTCAACTTTTTGCCACAAGAATTAACCAGAATCAACCATTCTTCATTAACAAAGAACTACAGTCAAAAAACAAGTGCTATGGAAAGCTACCATACCATTCATCAATGATATCTTGTTGCAGAAAATATCAAAACTTTAAATAACAGCAGCAAAGCAGAAGGCACACGTGCGCACACACCGCATGTACTCAAGAAAAGAGCCATATATGGTTCGTAAGCCATTGGTTACAGACCCCTGCTCTAGAGCGTATTAACTTTACTACTTTTTTTTCTCTATTTCAGGACTCTACTGGTAGCTTTGTGCTCCCGTTCCGCCAGGTTCTCTATTCCCCTTACCCGACCACACACATTGACGTGGACATCAACACAGTCAAGCAGATGCCACCGTGTCATGAGCATACCTATAACCAACGCAGCTACATGCGGTCTGAGCTCAATACACTTTGGAAGACTGACAGTGAGGAAGACATACCTCCTGAAACAGTCATCCCAACTGACGACACATTTACCCCTGACTTGTAAGCTGTTCAAATCTCGCCTCTCTTCAAAATGTTTGTACTTTAACAATACTAATTTAGTATGCCTCTTTGTAGGAATATATTTCAAGATGTAATGCACAAAGACACTTTGGTGAAATCTTTTATAGATGAGGTAAGTTTAAACCACTTTGATAAGAATATTGGGCTATATTTGTCTATCAATTATGTCACGACTTTGCATGTGGTACAATCACCTCTGTCTAATAGAATATATTGAAAAATTAACAAGTTCTATTCCATCTCCAAGCTTTCTGTACTCATGACAAGAGCCTTAAATGGCTCGGGGCACCCCGACCCCTGCACTAGAAGATACTATCGCTTTATCAATGAGCGCCACTGTTCACACCAGTGACGTAGAGCAACATGTTATAAATCCAGTGGTATGCGATGCGATGATGGCGTTTCTGTGAGTTACAAAACAAACAAGTGTTCATCTTTCATGAATTCATGCCACTCTGCGTTTTCGTCCGCCGTGGTTATTTATTTATCTGCTTCCTTCCGCTTGGTTAAAGGCAGAATAGTTACATTAGCCGCTTGTCGTTCTGGTCGAATCAACATGTCTGGTGTGAAAAAAATCAGATAAGAGTCGCGTCCGAGCAAAAAAAAAAAAGATTTCCCTGCAGTGTGAACCTAGCCTTAGTCCACTTTTCCATTTTTTTTTTCCTTTTATCGATGATGCATACATTGAAGTAACACACTTATTTTAAGCCCTGCAGACACTTCTTCGCCTCTTGTGATTTACATTTTGCTTTTGGCGTCTCATGTGCAGGGGCACTTCTTAGAATAAAACGGCACGACGCCAATGACATCAAGTATCAAACGTGTTTGATATTTTTTGTGTTTCGTCGCCCAATCCCTTTAGTGTGCAAGGGACAGAGAAAAACGGCAACTTGAAGAATGGGCTGGGAAATGGTGTCAAAGCATTTATGTCGAGGAGGATGAGAATAGAGAGTAAACCGGAATCAACTGCAGTGAGGAGGTCGTTTGTAATTTTGATAAGTGCAGTTTCTGCACTTATGAAAATATTTTCGATGATGTTGCATCAAAAAAAAGCCAGAAAGGTCAAATTTCAGTTTGTGTTTTATTTTCATGATAAAACTTTTCTTTAGCGTGTTTTCAAATGTGTGTGATTGTGTGATTTGCTATAAAAGTCTATTTTATTATTTTATATTATTGTTCTCTTGACAATTTTATGTATGTAATGTATTTGTAATTATTATTGAAGCTATTTCTAAACGTTTGCCATTTTTATGTACATAGTGTATTTGTATTTATATTTAAGCATGTTTGATACTTATTTGCAATTTAATGTTTATCGTGTATTTATTATTTAAGCATTTCTAATAAATACTTGCCATTTTTAGGTATATACTGTAGTGTATTCATATGATTAAAGCATTTTTTGACAAATGTATTTGCTATTTCATGTTTTTAGTATATATATTTTTTTATTTATTTAAGCATTTGTGCATTTGACAACTATATCGACCTCTTTTATTCGTGTTAAATATGTAAATGGAGGCCAGAGCATTCCTTATAGGGGATGGGTGCTTGGTGGGGGTCGCGCCTTAGTGTAGAACTGCCACTGCTTCCATGATTACTCAGCAATCATATCAGTGGATAACATAATTTGTTCTCCTGAGAGGGTTTATTTGTCAGAACAAAATTCATGTCTTTTAAGAGTTTTGATTGGCCAAGTTTATATCTCATAACTTTTCTTTTCTTGAAATATTGTCTTTTCAAAAAGGAGCCAGAAGGAGTGAATGTTTTAGGTTTCTCAAAATGTTAATTTGCTTGATCATATTTAAATGGTCTCACATGTATGGACTGACCTACAGTAGGGTTTTGTAAAAACCTAACATAAAAATCTACCAATTTATTTCAGGCGGATTCTACCTGATGATAGTTTATGAATACAGCACTTAAAATAAGAAGAAAATACATCAATGGATTTTGAACTTGCAAGGAGAACAGCAGAGAGGCACCTGGCCTATGATAAGAAATTCCAACCTGTTCTAAAAGCTACTGATTGGCTAATAGTGAAAATTATATAAATAGCGTATAAGTCGAAAAAACGAACAACAGTGCAAAATAACAGTCGAAACAAATCACGAACAACTGTCCTAATAATAAAAGACCAAATAACAAACCTAAGCAAACATATTTGCCTGGATCAGATAGTGAAAACAGAATAGATTATTTACTTATCTTTCCATCCTTTTATATATGATAGAAACAAAAAACACAATAAATATTTTGCTTAGCACTACCGAAATACAGAAATGTTTTATTTTCCCGACAAAAGCTTTGTTTAATGTCATGTTTTTCACCTGCTGTAGGTGTTTATGCTGAAGCCTGGCCTTTCCCTCCGGAGTACCTACTTGGCCCAGTTCCTGTTGCTGCTCCACAGAAAAGCCCTCACACTTCTCAAGTACATTGAAGACGAGACGTAAGAATTGCTTAAATTCTTTGTCCCATTCTGAATGATAGGGGTTTCATATTTTATTTATTTTGTATGACCCTGCTTGGGAAAAAGTAAAATCTTTTAGTGTTAAGGACACTACCACAAGACCAGCATGGTTTGAAAAAGGAATCCCTTCATGTAGTTGAAATTTTCCAAGTGAATTTATTTTCAACCCTTGACTGGAATTTGAAAGACAAAACTCATAAGTAAATGCTTTACTCAGATACATAAATAATCGTGAAGTGTATTAACTACAATAATATTAATAGAATAAGTAATGTGATGATTTAATTGTTCAAACGAATATACAGTGGGACCTCGCTACTTCGCGGTTCGACGTTCGCGGGTTCAGAGCTTCGTGGGTCTAAAAAATAATATATATATATATATATATATATTTTTTTTTTTTTAAATTTAATTTAATTTTTTAAGCATTTTTGAAGGGGCGTCGCTACTTCGTGGTTCCACGTTTGCGGGTTCAGAGCTTCGCAGGTCTAAAAAATAATAATAATAACATAAAATAATTTAAAAAAAAAACAAAAACTTTTTTTTTGTTTTTAAGCATTTTTGAAGGGGCGTCGCTACTTCGTGGTTCCACGTTCGCGGGTTCAGAGCTTTGCAGGTCTAAAATAAATAAATAAATAAAATAATTAAAAAATTTTTTTTTTTTTTTTAAAGTGGCGTCGCTACTTAAAAATAACCGAGGGATTACTGTAACTTGAAAACTCATGATTATGAGTACTCTAACACCAACAAAAAGTATTTTTAAGTAGACTTTACCACCCACTGCTGATGTATTGATGCTGGTTTGGAAAGAATAGGACTACAGCCAAATGGATTTGCATCAACTGCAAAATCTGTACGGATTAAAGAAGTACAATACTGATCTCTTTTGAAGCAGTGCGAGCCAGCACGAAGGAAAGAGAGTGCGCGCAGGCACTCCTGCCTGCACTTTTAAATGTAGTTGATGTCATTAGTCACATCAGTTGTTTTGGCTGAGTTTGTAGTTGGAAACAGCTAGGGGAATATGAAACCGTGGCAGTGTTGTCCTCTACACTTTTTTACAGTTGACATAATTGTTTAAGTTGACTGTGTCAAGTTTTAAGCAGATGACCATATATTTAAATTAATTGGCGTATTCGACAAGTTGCTTAGCACCTTCTCTCCTCCCTTTCTAGTCAAAAGGGGAAGAAGCCATTCCGGTCCTTGCGCAACCTCAAGACAGACTTAGACCTTACAGTTGAAGGAGACCTGAACATCATCATGGCGTTTGCTGAAAAGTTGAGAGCAGGACTACACTCATTTGTGTTTGGAAAACCATTTTACACTAGCATGCAGGAAAGAGACGTTCTCATGAACTTTTGATTTTTTTTCTTTCACCTGTACTTGATGTTGAGATACATGCATGCTTTCCTTTTGGTCCTACAATTTCATTTGTTTTGCATTTGCCTTATTTGTACACAAAATTAAGCTCTGTTTCTATGATCTAATTTGTTTTCCTAATGTTAGTGTGTAATTAGAATCATAACTATAATGTTTTTTTGTGAAGATGTGGACAGTATTCCTCTATTCATTCATTTTGTCACATTTTGAAAATAGTTGCTGCCTAGCATGGTTGCATGTGGCACTTAAATGCTATTTATTAAAATGTATCTGCTGTTTTGTTTATTTCAGCACTTGCAATTATTTGCTTTTAAACTATTTTTGTGGATTGTTATGTTTAGATTGTGTGTGCCTTTTTTAAACAGTAAATGAATGTTACATGTGCATTGACATGCAGGTGATTAAAATAAGTTTTTAATCCTAAACCTGGAAATTTGAAGTAATCCCTATCACTTGACAAAGCAGACTAAGGTGTGCACACATTGACATAACTGTTTATAACATTCATTTTATTGGATCAATATCTCCTGCAGTAATAAAACGATTCACCAAGGCTGATTTCTTTTCTATTTTTTTTTCCTTTTTTTATGGTGGCTGAATAAGAGAAAGAAAAGATAGAAATCTGCCATCTTAATTTAGGATTAAAGTTGGTTACATTAGCATTTAAGTCCATTCACTTTGGGTAAAGTTGTTGCTTTTGATGGCCTCTTGTTGCTATAAAAAAGGCGTTGAGTTCTTCCACTGTATCACAATATACATTCAGATGACACAATCCATCCATCCATCCATCCATTATCTGCACCGCTTATCTTCAGTAGGGTCGCGGGGGTGCTGGAGCCCATCACAGTTGTCCTCGGGCAGTGGGCAGGGGACACCCTGAACTGGTTGCCAGCCAGTCGTAGGGCACACAGGGACAGACAACTCACTCGCGCATTCACACGTAGGGACAATTTGGACCGTCCAATTAACCTGACATGCATGTTTTTGGAATGTGGGTGGAAACCGGAGTGACCGGAAGAAACCCATGCAAGCACGGGGAGAACATGCATACTCCACACAGGAGGTTTGATCTCATGACCTCAGAACTGTGCGGCACACGTGCTAACCACTGCGCCCGCCGTGCTGCCTCGGATGAAACCAATTTTATTAAATCCAATTGGCAAGAAATTGAAATGAATTAGGAATGCAGTTGCTAATCTTGGAGTATTGAGTGCACCCGCCCTCTAGTTTCTCACCTTTGACGAACTCTAGCTACACACTTCCATCTTTCCAATGAGGCCTATCTCAATATACCCTGTTGGCCCAAAAAAGGAATAAATTAGGAATTATTAATATCAGAATTTATGGTGCACTTTGGGTAATGTCAAGTATTTTGATTGCCGCCAGTTAAAAAAATGACGCCTTAGCCTACATGTATCACAATACATCATGGGTGTCAAAAATGCATCCCAGTTCAGGCCTGCTGACAAATTGAATCCAGCCTGCTAGACAAGGCGGAGAGAAGCTCAAGAGAAAAAAAAGCAAGTCATGTTTATTTGTATAGCCCTTTATCACAGGAAGTTTCATAGGGCTGTACAGACCACGGATTATTGCAAACTGCAGACTATTATTACACCAAACTGATCTAAAACCTACATGAGGGCATGGAAAACACAAAAACCTCAACATGAGGAAAATGAAGAAACCTTGAGAAGGGACCGCACAGGGGGACCAGGCTGCAACGGATGTTGCAATAACAAACATATATTGTCTTAATGAATTATAGGTCATTCATTAGCTATAGAATATAAGTGTGTTTTGAGCCTGGATTTAAACAGTTCAACTGAGGTTGCTGATGGAATTTAGAAGGCAGAGCATTCCACAGGCCCCAATGGAGAACAGTCTCGAACCTGCGAAACTCTACTTGGCTCTTGGGATCTCTCGTAGCGCTGGTCTGGAACGTAGGGGTAACTTAAATCTGAAATATGTGAGAAAGCAAGTCCGTGCATGATTTTGTACGCACGGCAGTTTTAAATAAAGCCAAACACCACCCCTGAAGCATTTCTAGCTGTATTTTTTCCTTCCTCTCTTTTTTTCTGTCTTCCTCTCTCTTTGTCACCCTCTTTCTTGCTCTCCCTCTTTGTCTATTTCACTGCGTCACTCTCCATCTCTCTTTTCTCTCTCTTTCTCTTTGTCTCTTTTTCTTTTTCTTCATTTCTGTGTGTACCTCTTTCACCCTCTCTCTCGCTCTTTCTTACTCTCTCTTTCTCTCTCTTTCTCTCTTATCTTGTGGCAACCCAAAAACCCATCCGAAAGGGCAGGCTGCACTGGGCATGCGGACACGACCTTTTCAATTAATAGATCCGACACAGAGCTCTAAGCCGCGCCTAACATAGTTACGGTATCCATGTATCACATGCAGAGCAAATAAGGCGGCCGAAACAACAGCGAGCGATTCTTTAGTAACTGTTACTGATAGCATAGCCGTATAACTTCTTTCTTATTATGTAAACGTATCTCAAAATACTGTAGCAAAGGGTCTCAACTATTACATAAAAAGTTATATTCATGGCATCAAGATGGCCCAAAGACGCTAATAACCTTGTAATGTTGGCGATCTATAAGGAAGACGTCAGCCCCGTACCGACATTACATAGAAATTGATTCAGATTTGTCAGCTCTGACAGACTATTACTGCAAATGTAAAACACATTTTATTGTATTCCCTTCTAAAATACCTTACTGAGTTTTAGATACGTCACCTCGCTCTTATTTCTTGGCGCATCTAATGCTATAAAATAAGCAAAGCTTTCTTTAGGCTGTTTTTGCAGATAACTTTATAACTTCATAACCTATGACTGTCATGATTACTGCCTGTTCCTTTGGCGCCAACTGCCTCAGACTCTGATTGGCTCCCTGTCACTCTTTAAACCTCTGTCTTTCTGTCACCGGTTGTCAGTCCGTCTGCGAACCTCAGTTTACGCTAGGCAAGCCTTCTGACCCTGACCCACTCCTGTTCTAGCCTCGTCTGTTTCCCGGCTTCGACCCAGTTTCTGATCTCGACCACGTTTTTTGCTCTCCTGTCCCGGCTACTGACCTGTTTTTTCCGCTCCCGACACCGCCATCGCTCGCCACGGAAATACCACTTCCGCGTCTAAGCAACCTGCTCCCCGCGACCAGCGATCTCCGGATTGTGTGTGCAATCCTTTCACTTCTTCCCAATAAAACTGAGAGAAACGTACGCAAGTGGGTCCTGTCTCTGTTCTGGTCTTGACAATGACAAAACGAACCCTTACGGGGACTTTCAAGGCGAGTTTAGGTTTCTATTTCACGGTAATACACCAAATTAACTGGGCAGGGATGAGATACACGTCATGCTGTAAGCCTGATAGGGTGCTGTGTAACTAACCCAACAGAAGCGTAAACTTCAATTTAGTAAAAATAAAAAACTTACTGCAGAAAAATTTACTTTGTTCCGGTTGTAACTTTGTTCTATCATCTTCACGTTGAGTGGATCGTGAGGGTTCCCGCATGCCTTTGTCCACTTGGTTTTTGGCTGAGGGAAAAGGACAAACCTCACCCCTACCAAACATTCTGCATACCCCTGATAAACGTTACAAGTGCTCCAGACACATCGTCAAACCATTTTTGATACAAAACACTTTACCCACAAATGTTTTAGGTTACAAAGTTACCCCAATAATGAACAAAAGCAGAGGTACCACTGTACAGGCGTGTGGGATAGAATCCAATAGAATAGAATAGAATAGTGTCTAATGAAATATTGTATGCAACGAGATTAGACATGCGAATGAGGTGCGAATGAGCGAGTGAGTTGTCCGTCTGAGTGCGCCCTGCGACTGGCTGGCAACCAGTTTTGGGTGTCCCCTGCCCACTGCCCGAAGATAGCTGGGATGGGCTCCAGCACCCCCGCGACCCTACTGGGGATAAGCGGTGCAGATGATGGATGGATGGCTTTTTCAACATTTTGGATTGCAGACCCCTGGGCTAGCTTCTGCCAGCAGAACTTGAATAATTTTATTCTGAAGTACCAGTACTTTTACTTGAGTCAAATATTTGGCTACTCTACCAACCACTGAAAATAAGGTAATAAACAGTCAGAATAAACAGGAGAAAATATGTACAACTTAGTGTTTAGAATCTGGCCCACGTAATGATAATAAAAATAATGTTCCAATGAAAGATTAGGGCAGCAGAACAATAGTGTAATGAAAAGTCATGTTTATTTGTTGGGCCCTTGATCACAAGGAGTCTTAAAGGGCTGTACAGAAAACAGACTATTGCAAACTACAGAATATTATTACACCATCCCCTGATCTAAAACCCACATGAAGGCAAGGAAATACTCAAAAACCTCAACATGAGGAAAATAAAGAAACGTTGAGAAGCGACCGCACATTAGGTAATCCCCCTACCAGGATGACCAGGCTGTAATGGATGTTGCATTAACAAACAATTAAAAAAATAAAATAAAGATAATATTAATAAGAACAATAAACAAATTAAAAAAAAAATTGTTATTTTGTCATATTCAAGGTATTCCTCATAGAACATGTTTATGACATGATTCCTTTTGTATTTCTTTTTTTTTAAACCACAATTTTTCCACCACGACTCATGCATCTGTATGTCATGCATCTGAGGGCTAAACACCAAAACTGGGCCATTGATTTATAAAATCCCCTGGAATATTTCATTTAACTTCTTATGTTCTTTTCCTAGATTGGTCCCAACAGTATAAAAATAAAATTTTGTTTGAATTCACATTTCCATTTATAAAAAAAACAGCCCCCTCTTTTGGAGATACTTTGGAAGGGCTTTTGTCTGCTCACACAAGGCTCAAACTGCAGGGTGCTGCGAAAACACAATCGCACAACATCACATCGCAATATCGATTAGATTTCGGTTAATCGTGCAGCCCGAGCGTCAACTTCAAGTAGCGTTATTTCGAATTATAAACCGCTCCGGATTAAAATCTCGCACCAGCCAATAACATGGATAATTACGAAGGAAAAAAACATATACCTGTCGCAGTGGAGTATTAGTCGCATTTCGGGGAAAACTATTCGAAAAAACATAACACCAAAAACATACATGTCATCTTGGAAGGATGTTTAAAATTGAAATTTTAAAAATGTCCCCCCTCAAGAAATGCAAGCGTTACTAAAACGACTTTGTATCTCGTTTGGGGGGAATGTATTAGAACAGAAAAACACAGAGCCTTTGCCTGCATATAAATCATTTTCAAGCAAGTTGAAAATGTACAATTTGCGGCAACAAAAAAAATCCAAAATAAGATGCAAAATATATGTTTCTGACTTCATCATGTGATATTAATTGATAATAGTAAAAATCTCAAAATGCTTGTATTAACACCTCCTGAATACAATGTTGGCCATATTTTCCACAACACATAATTGCAATCTTTGTTCTAGATTAAAATATAAAATATAACCAATTGGGGAGTCTGATATATATTTATCCTATGAATAATTTATACAAATTCATGAATGATCGCATTTATTTACGTGCTAAATTTAAAAAATGTTTTAATCAACGCTGGTTTCGCTCAACTTCGATGATGTTTATTTTGATTGGTTTGATCAGCTGTTTTTCAACACATTGCTCTCTCATTGGTCAAACCGAAACCCGTCTTGTTTTGCTATTGGTCGTTTGTGAGCTGCTGGCGTCACTACCGGAAAAGATGTCGCCTGGCCGTAAACCAGGTAAATATTCTGCTGAGGATGGAGTCTCTCCATGCCTGGCACCAAAAATGACAGCAACTGCCGGATGAAAACGGAGCAACGATGAAACAAAGGCCTTTAAGGAAGGCATTGAGGTAATGAGGTGTCATTTAATTACTCAATTATATTCATTATTAAAGGTGAAGTTGCAGGGTGCGGCCCGTTGTCATTAGCTTGCCAGCTAACATTGTGCTAACTTTATGGTATTTAGCATTAAATGTTGGTTTTGGTGTTAAATTAGAAATACAATTTGTCGGAAGTGTGATTGCATCCTTTAATAATTATCCCTTAATACGGGCATTCATTTGCTCATGCTTGACTACATAGAGAGTACTACACTACCAAGGAAATTACCTAAAAATCTCAGGTATAGTTAGGATAGAGGCACGGTTTCTCCCTACCTGTCTGTTTTCTTACCCTATAAACTATCACGTGATAACACGCAATAACATTAATGTTTGGAATACTCCATGGGGGGGTTGTCGCTGTAAAATTTCACAGTGTAAACAAAGTTGAAGGTACACTTCACCATGGACGGATTTCAAGACCCTTACCGTGATTTCTTTGCAATAAAATTATTTTTTTCAGTTATTATAGTAGAGCCTGAAGTTTACTTTGACTAAAGTAAGAGACTTATACGATGGGTTTGTACGGGTGCTTCAATTCCTGAAAATGCCTGAATTTTAACGTTGTGTTTTCAAGTTTTTGAAAAGTGCTTGAGCTTTTGGGGACGTGCTTGTAATTGCTTGATATTGTTGCCATGTTTTTCATCAAGTCTGTCTTTAAATGAGGCCAACACGGCTCTTTGGTGTCCTCGCTTGCCTTTGCGTTGCTTCTTCCCTTGTGATTAATGACGGCTGACATTAGTTTTTTATGGCATTATCTATAATGTGTGATCACCCTATGAGAACAGGGGAATGCTACACCTAAACAGGGCACTATGAAATGTGTATTATTGTAATCATTTCTTATCAATTATGGGCATTTATTATGGACTGTGCAAACAAATAATGTAGCGTTTTACAGTGGTGAATTGTAATGGGAAGAACTTCCTGCAACTGAAAGTGTAAGCTACACATGTCTCTCATTTTTGCACAACAGTGATATGGTTAGAGGTTTGTCTGATAGGTTTTTACAGTCGTATTGTTCAGCTTCCACAAAGACAGTCACGATTTACTCAAGATCCTAAAGTCATTTGCCTTGATAAATGCACACACAAAATAAAAAAAAAATCACATAAGTAAATCATAACGTTATATAATATGTTCAAAAAGGGGTAGTAAGAAGCAAATCTTATATTACCTACCCCTTCATCTTCCCCACGAAATATACCAATGATATAACAACAAATGTAATGATATTAACAATAACAATTTTGATATAAGAATAGCAACAATAACACAAAGTTAACTAGACGCAATATTCCCAATCTCCCGCATCACTCATACCCCACCCTCCTCATCTCTGTATTCCGCCAGGAATGTTCCTTTGTATCTAAACTCACAACTATAGATCTACAACTTAAAACACACAACACAGAATTGCAGTTGATTGAATGAAAAGTACAACAACATTGGAGGGCTTCACCTTTCAGCAATGGAAAGCAATCTAGAGTGCTTCCGGAAGCGCAAAGAAGCGGGGGGGTCTCTGTATTTCATAAAACATTAAATTGACATTATGACATCTGGTTTCACCACTAAACTGAGTTTAACCATCAAAAAACATGTCAACATCAACAGGGCCTCGAAGAACGCACACACACACACACACACACATATATCTTTGTTAAAGGCAGAAAGTTACTATGTGAAGTATTCTCCAACAACAATTCAAACAAGAGTACAAAAGAGGATTTGCAACAAGCTTTCGAAAGTTGGCATCTGAGCTACTGTCTGAGTGTTGCGTTTCTCTTTTTTTCTTTTAGCAACAATTAACCAAGAGGGTACTCAAAGACCACTCGATATGTTTCTCAAAAGTAGAACAGTTACTGTATGCAGTATTATTTAATATATCTACGTATATTCTGGTTTATACGGTGCACAGGATTATAAGGCGCACTTTCACATTTTTTGTCCAATTTGGGTCTTTTAGGTGCACCTTTCGGTCTGTTACACATTGTATTTTTTGTCCCCCATCGATGTTGATATTGTTTTAATATGTACTTTATTGACTCACTTAAGCTCTAAACTTACATTGTTTTGCATTCTGCATATGCGCATAATGTCCTCACCTTTCTACATCACTCAGGGAGTTTTTGTCTCAATCAGAAAATGGCAAATGCTCATGGTATTTACCCGCCGCACCCCACCTTAACATTTTTATGGATTAAGAGGGATTTGTGTTTGTGTGCAACACTTCTTAAGCTTTTGACCCATCAGCATAACTGAATGTGCACAGTAAACATTCATTGCACGCATTATTTATACACATTGTAGCAGTACCTTGCCAGTTGCCAGAAATTCTGAATGCAATGGATTGATCGAATGTCTTTCAAGTGAGCTATGTTTTTATTATTGTAATGCATTACATAAAAATACATTAAGTACTATTTAAATACACCTCTCCACACACACATTATTAATTAACTACTCTGTGCATTTGTTGTTGCAGTTAAACAACAAAACTCTTGAGATTTTGTTGATAAATATACATCTTTTTATTTAACTTTTTAATTGATGTGTATCTTAAATGTTAGATTTTGAAAAATATAATTCTCAACCCCCAATAAAAAAATAAAAATATATTGATAGTGACACACGAGCAACTTGATAGCATTAGTCCCTATTACTAAAAACAGCAAAAATATTAATATAATCCTAAAGTATTACAAAATGCAACTGATTACTGTACTAATTCTTTAGAGTTTAGTAATAAAATAATTTTTCATACAATCTAAAGTGTCCCATCTGCACCGACTAATTTCGAGCTAAATAATTCCTTAGTCTGCCGTGACTGAATGAAGATTTATCATTACATAATGTAGCTCTCGTTTCCCTTGGAAGATCCCCTGTTTAATTTTTACAGACGAAGCTCAGGGTAACTTAGGCAGAACTTATGTCTTTCCTGAAGATAAATTGTGTGGATACACGTTATGGTTCTATCCACTAACTCCTTTTCATATTTGACAGAGAAACCACATGCACCCACACTTAAATGGATTTAAATGAATGTTTCTGAAACTCCTCTGTTGTTTTTCTCGTCTTAATATTTCTGCATCAGAATTGCACATGTCTTAGACTTTTCATTCTATTTTTTGACAAAGTGATCCACATATGTTTCGAACCTTAGAAATCACAGATGAGTAATGATCCATTGCACCACTGAAATAACTATCTTCGTTTAACGGGTTAATTCTACTCAGTGTTTTTCACAACTATGTCCAAATATTTAATATTTAACTGCCTTATTGTGTTTAAAATATTTAAATACCCAAGCCAATGTTCATTTCTTTATTGAATTCAAATGTTATCTTTTAGTTGTCAACGTCAAATAGCGGGCCAGTAGCCATGGATGTGCTTGGTTCTAAAAACAACGAAAGCACCTTCCCGAGTTTAGGGGATTTGGATGACTTTCTTACCAAGCACAACTCGAACTTCATATGGCTGCTCGTGGGTAAGTGATTTGCATATTTTCTCTAATTAAAACGATGATTTTGTTTTTGTTAGATAATTATTTGAATGATATATGATAGAAAAAAAGGCAGAACATAAGCTGATTGGTTAGCGCGTCCGCGGCACAGTGCTGAGGTCATAGCATCAAATCCAGCTACCAGCCATCATGTGCGGGGTTTGCATGTTCTCCCCATGCTTGTGTTGGTTTTCTCCAGGCGCTCTGGTTTCCTCCCACATTCCAAACACATGCATGTCAGGTTAATTGGCCAGTCCAAATTGCCCCTAGGTGTGAATGAGCGAGTGAGTTGTCTGTCTCTGTGTGCCCTGCGACTGGCTGGCAACCAGTTCAGGGTTTCCCCCACCCACTGGCCGAAGATAGCTGGGATGGGCTCCAGCACCCCCGCGACCCTACTGAGGATAAGCGGTGCAGATAATTGATGACAGAAAAAAATAATCAGCATGTGTCCAATGTTAATTACTGTACCACCCACAATGTTTCCCATAGAATTTTGTCATATATAGAATCTGCGCTTTGAGGAAATACCGAGCACGATTACATACCATAGTGTTTACGATCATTTATATAATGAGAAACTTAACGGTTATTTTGATTAACTTCACATTTTTATATATATTCAAACATATTATTTGGTTTACTCAAACACGTTATATATTTGAATAATAAAAGTTTATGAGTGTCTGGCGGTACCAGTTAAACCCAGGCGACCTGCCAGAGTCTTTCTAGTATGGTAATACTGACCCATATATGCAATTTTACAGCTTGTGAGATTTATCTGTTGCTGATACAGAAAATATTTCTATTATGTCAATTTGTAATAAAACCTTTTTTGTTTTCTTCTTTTCCTTACTGTCTAAAACTTGGTCAGTGTTTTCTGTATTGTAGCATGTTTGTATTTACATAAAGAACTTTAACCCCAGAAATCAAATTGATCCTGCGTTTACCCTTGCTTGCTGTGCTAATGGAAATACAAATATACAGCAGCTGTGTTAGATAATGTCCATAATGCCATTTGAAAAGGATCAATGATAAAGCTTGGTAAAGTTACTTTCTAGTATGGTAATACTGACCCATATATGCAATTTTACAGCTTGTGAGATTTATCATCTGTTGCTGATACAAAAAATATTTCTATTATGTCAATTTGTAATAAAACCTTTTTTGTTTTCTTCTTTTCCTTACTGTCTAAAACTTGGTCAGTGTTTTCTGTATTGTAGCATGTTTGTATTTACATAAAGAACTTTAACCCCAGAAATCAAATTGATCCTGCGTTTACCCTTGCTTGCTGTGCTAATGGAAATACAAATATACAGCAGCTGTGTTAGATAATGTCCATAATGCCATTTGAAAAGGATCAATGATAAAACTTGGTAAAGTTAAGTCAAATTATTTTTTCCCCTCCTTTCTCTCATTTCTAATTGTGTGTGGCATACTCAGAATCTAACCGGAGAATTACGAATTTCAAAGCCTTTAGACTGTTAGGGGATCAATTCATTAAAATCACTTAAGCTTAGAATTTGTCTCTGCTTTTTCATAATGATGTATTCATTTCGACGTGACACTCAAATGATAAACATGTAATAAAAGCATAAAAAAAAAAGATCGGATAAAAAAGACCATAAACCAGGAACAACAATGCAACGAAAAAACAATGCAATGACATTTAGCAGCAAGATATTTCCAGAATAAGAGTAGAGAAATCAATGGTAAAATACAATTCTCCATACATAGGGGAGATATGTATTCTTCGAGTGTGACTCTTAGATTTTGTGATGTTCTGTTGTGTGATGCTGAAAAAAACTTATTATTCACAAAATAAAGATGAAGAAAAAACAATCCTGTTAGGTGGAGTCTATGAAAATAAATTATTCTTTACAACACCTAACGGAACTGTTTAAAGTATTTTTAATTGACTAAAGCCTTTTAAGTTTGCTATGTCTTTTTAAAACAGTGCACTCCCTGCGATCTTATTTTCAATCTTATGAGCAAGTTTGCATTGAGGCGAGGTATCTTATTTTTGGATTAAAATAGCTCAACATTTTCATGTTTGTTTCTTCCTTTGTTGAGAAAATATTGGTAATTAATCAGTTGTTTGTGTTTTTTTTCTTCAAGCTACTATTCTATCCTGTGGATGGATCATCTATTTAACATATTACAACTCTCGAAACATTGGCCTAATCCTTACGTACATCATCAACAGACTCTACAAGGATGGCTACATTCATATTGGTAAGTTTATCAGCAACTATATTGCATAGCAATACTTTGTGTGGCACATTGCTTTTTCATTATAAATGGAAGGTGTGCTAAATTAAGTATTAAGATGCAAGTGTCTCTCCGTGACCATATACTATGACACGTTGGTTCTATGAACTTCGTGTTATTTTACAATATTGTTACAGCTTGGAAGGTGGATTGATGAATGGATAGAGGGATGAATAGATTGATGACCAAATGGATGGACAGATCTTGCAATCACTTTTTAAATAAGCGTATTAAGATAAACAACTGTCAGGAAGTGTACGGAAAGGAAATCCTCAATTTAAGAACTTCAAATGATAGAATATGTTTTCTGAAACACAATTATACAAATACAAAGTTTTCCTATTCTAACAGAGATAAAATAAAAATAAAGTTCTATTTTCGTCTCCCTGCGCTGGCAGATAGTTTAGCGGGAGCTGCTTTTTTTCTACAGACACATCAAATGCGATCATGGCGTTTGGGGAGGAATCTTTGATCTGAAGTAAAGTGGTTGGTGCGAATAGGTCTGAGGGGCTACGTACCACATGTTAACGAGAACCCTCTGCTGTAAGAACGTTGGATTAATTTTATTTTCGCTTTGGTTGATATGGAAGCCAATTGGAGAAAGTCAAAACGTCACCCGCCTATGTCACATTACGTAAGCAACACAGGAGGTGGGTGCAATACTCTGATCACCTTACGAAAGTGTGGCAATGTGTAAAAAAGTGTAAAAATGGAGTACGTCTAATTTACCTTTGTGGTTTGTAAACGACCACTCATTGCACCCAGACTAAATGGGAATAAAAAACAAGCCAGATGGGTCAACTTTGAGACTAATTTTCTCAAGTTCCTCAGTGCATGGAATATTTTGCAACATATTTGCATAACTGTGGGGTGGAACAATAGACATTCTGTGCCTAGATTAAAATAAAAAATCCGGTTGAGAATACCGTTAATGATTAAATTTGCCCATTACCGCAATTTTTCCCCATTGTCTCATATTTGTACATTTTTGTATTACACTCGTGTCTCTTGCAGTCCCTACATTTTTGCTTGGTAGGGGGACATTTGCCATTTACTGTGGCTACCAATTGACTCAGTATAACGTATTCAGAAGCAAGGAAAGTTCATTCGGTCCCAGTCTCTTGGGTTCTTCGGAGGAGCCAGAGTATATCTTCCAATACAGGGGTGCCCACTTGTACAAACTGCACTGGTTTAATTCCAACGCCTTGCTTGCCCTGAATTTTTCGGCATCTGTGGGTGGTTAGCTTGGGGTTTGGTGCCTGCCATTGCAATATCCAGTTGACATATTTGAAATATTTTTTAGAAGACTGCTCATTTTTATTGTGCTCCACACTTGTGTTGTCTTGTAGGCCTGATATAAAGAATTATAAAGATGTTAAAAAAAACCTACAACAAATAAAAGCAACTTTCTAACACAAAACTTCTCTTGTATTGCTCCGTAGGGTCATTCTCTTTCTCTGTGCTGTCAGGAAAGGTCATGTTCAGAGATGTCTATTATATCAACCAAGACTTGTCTATCAGGTAATCTGTATTTGCTGCAATGCTTTGGTCTCTGTAATCAGTGAACGCAATATTATGTTAACCATTGTTTAATTTTTTTTCACGCAGGATACAGGATGGCTTTCTCATATTCCGCTGGTGGAAAATGTATAACCCCAAACAGAAACAGCATGGTAAGAAGGGTCATTCAAGGATTCAAACATTTAGATTAATTGTCATATAATTTGTTAACACGTTGGTCATCACATTAGCTGTTTATATTTATTTATTGATTTTTAAGTGCTGAAATAGCTTCTGCATTTGATTTCACTGGTTGAGGTTGTCATAAAGATTTTAACCCCTGAACATTCCTGTAAAATTTGCCTAAACTCCTAATCCAAGACGTACCCAAAGGAGATTGAATGCTATTCTTCAAACATTTGAAGAATATGGACGTTTATTCGTCTCTTTTGAAAGGTAACACTCAGAAGTTTTGTCCCAGACTAAAATGATCACTGCATATGCTACTAACATTGAGTAATCCAAGTTGGAACACACAGAAATACGTTTTTATTCTCGCCTGAATTTTTTTTCTAATCAAATGCCTGCAGATGAGTGTAGCATGGGCATATTAGCCGGAAAACAGGTGAGGCAATAGCTTGAAGCCTTACCTGATACCTTGTCGAATTTGAACACAATCTGAAAAACTAAACATTGTATTTACACATTTTTCCAAGGGTAGGTTAAGGCGTTTCTAAGAGTGGCCATTTGGAGACGACCAGTTTACAACACTGAAACATTTGAAAATGTGTATTTTGGTTTGGCTAAACTTTTAGACATTTTGAAAGAGTTGTAAATGTTTGACTTTTGTTTCCAAAAGTCAATCATTGATTATGCACACTCGCGCATAAAAATGGCGCGTTAAAATGGATCCAGAGTTGCATCTGCACACCTTTATTTTCGGCTGTGATTTGAATACGCATCGAAAAACAGTTGTGGAAGGACTTGACTGTGAAATGACTGAAGGGATAAATGGAATGGATTGAGGACGGAATGGAGAAATTCCCAAAGTAGATAACAGAAACAAAACAGGAGTGTATGACGTTCCAAGCCACATCTGATTGAATGGATTGATTTTGTGCTTACAGATCCCAAGGCGGAGACCAGGCTATACGTGACGGTTAATGGTTTTGAGTTTCATGTCTATAATCGGACTGATCTTTATGCCCAACTACAAGAGACTTTCGGCCTGGAGCCGACACTTAGTAGACTGAAGAAAGATGAAGACAATGAAGGAGTTGGAAAAAACAAGCCCCTGGAACGGTAAGACCTGCTTTTATAGTTTGTTTTAGTTTCTTTTTGTTTAAATATTGTGTTTGCGATTTTTAATGCAGTTTTTTCTTTTTTCTCTGTTCATGTATTTATCATTCCTGCCTTTCTCCGTCTTCATTTAAAAAAATTCTACATCCAAAAAAGGCTGCCATTTGTGCGCAACTATACTCATGTGTCCTAAATTTTAGGGTTAGCTGGTCTGTTGCTCAGCCCGATACATAATCTGCTGATTGATGACCTCACTCATTTCCAGTTCCCCACGGTGCCGAGCATTTGTCTTGACCATTGTCTACATCACCCTCACTAGAACTAGCAAGTCTGTAGTGCGTGTGTGAGTGTGTAAGTGTGTAGGGTTGTCTCTTAGTGCCCGATGATTGGCTGGCACACAGTGCTTTGAACTCCTGCCCACTGCCTGAAGTTAGTTTGAATGACCTGTAGCACCACTGGTACCCTTATGAAGATATAAGTGGTTGGCGAATGTATGAATGATGGACAGGCCCTATGCCCTTTTAGTTTGGAAACAAATTGTGTGTAAACTTGGCATAACATCAGCGACTGTTTCACATGCCAATGTTTTTCTTGTCCAGACTGAAACCCTAACTGCTTCGTTGTGCCAGGAATATTGTGAGACGTAATATTTTTTCCAATCCATATACAGTATTTTCACAACCTTTAAGGTGCATTGTACACACAAGCATACAATTGTTCATGTTTAAAAATGGAGTGGGAGCCAAAGGTTTGGGCGTGCATTATTTAGGTAGCGATGATTAACTAATGCTATTTTTAATGATCAATGGCAACGGACATGGTAAAAGTCACGGATTATTAAACAAGCACAAAATTAGATGAGGGAAAAACCTTCTAGCGCCCCTCACTATTTCAAAATCACTGGGCTAGAAAAAGGCATGAGAGATGCTAATTCGAACATTTCATTTTAACTTCTGGTTATTTAAATTTGACTTTATGCCTCCTTGGTTGAGAGGTCAACTGCTGTAAACCAATACATGTACAGACTTCCTTACTTCCTATTCTCTTTATGGCTCTGTATTGGATGCTATTTGAAGCTGACCTTGAGGCATAACTTTTGGTTTCATAGATCTTAATTGTATTCTCTTTCAGTGGCAAAAGAAAAACACATGCTTGCTTTTTGACACTTCACACACTGACACCTGTCTGTACAAGCTCCATTGACTTTGTCATAACTAACTGGCAGAAATGCTCAACTCACATTTGGTGTGCCTGACTGTCGGACAGGGATGACAAACTCAGTTTGGTTCTGCGGCCGGATCCAAACTTTCTATCTCAGGCTGTTATATTATCTAAACAACACACATTTATTCACAAACAATGGGGAAAAAAAGATTTTCATGTTTGACATTGAATTTGATAACCGGTTTATTTTACCAGTTGAGTGAATGCAGTTATACACCTGAACCAACTCACTACACTGTGGCTAGAAAGAGCATTCGGTTTGCATTTATTTAAAAAAAAAAAAAACCCACATTTTATGATGGCCTGCTTAGATAATTCAACTGTCCGTATCCAGCCCATGTTTGACATAGCTGCTGTGGGACGTTGGCTTGTTAAAAGCAGCTGGGTTAGGGTTATAGGCACTTAAAAGACTTGAGAGACTGAAAGGGTGTTTTGATTCTTTGGCAGTGTAAATATTCAGGCGGAGAATCCTGACCCCACATCGTCCTGGCGATCCCTCATCCCTGTTATCAAAGTTAACATCAGTACAGTGAGTATTGTTTATTTTACAAATTAGCGATCGTTTGGAAAAAACTGCTTTGATTCATTTATTGATATAGTGTATACTGAAATGTTTTTGTTCCCCTCCCTAATGTGTTCTTATTGCTTAAATAAAATAAATGATGCAGTAACTTGTATCTAGGCCTGTCTCAATAACAGATTTTGTTTGACAATAATTGGTCAGCAAATTATTGACAATGATAAGTTTCTCGTTTCAATAATATTATTTGGTGATGTATGTAAAAAATGGTCAAAAATAATAAACTACTGTGATTTAATAATATTTAAATGTGTGCATTTCATCAAAATCTCGTTGTAGTAAAGATACACTCTAAAAAATTATACATTTTTTGCAACACCACCGTATGTATAAAAAAACCCATTTTGGATTGTAATTTATCTTTCTCTTCATTTTGTTCAGTATGTTGGTAATGGAAACACAAACATTTTATTTTCTCCCAAATTTTTATTCCTCTAAACACTAAATAATTTCTCAATAATTGAATCTATTTGCCAAACATAGTTTTCATTAGCAGGGTTCGTAACAGTGCTCGAAATCCTTGAAAATGCTTGGATTTTAATACTGCTTTTTAAAGAAACAGAAAGTGCTAGAGTTTTAGGTTCTTAACAAGCCTGCCTTAAAATGACACTGCTTGCTTGCGGCTTCGCTTTGCCATTGCGCTTTTTTCTTCCCTCTTGATTAACAGCAGCTGGTATCAGTTTATATAGCATTGTCCTATGTAGTGCATGACCCTCTACAGGACACACCCAAGAGGACAGGTGCATGGTACACCTAGACAGGGCACTATGAAATTTGTATCGGTACAAGTTTTATGTATCAATTATGAACATTTATTCCGGGCAATGCAAAAAATTAGGAAGCGGGTCTGAGTGGTAAATTGTAATAGGAAGAACTTCCGGCAACTGAAAATGTAAGCATCATATTACTTTTACATTTTTACCCAACACTTACATGGGGAGAGATTTCTGAAAAACAAATATATTCGCTCAAGATCTAAAAATCATAGGTCTTGATGAATTCACACGCAAGATCTAAATTCTCATATGTAAATCGCAGGTACATTTGTGTCTCTCCAAAATACATAATTCACATCAGATTTCTTTTTCTTTTAACTGTACTGGAAAGATTGGAAAAATATCTTTGGAAGTCCCAATGAAGTGCTTGAATTTGGCCATGTAAAAAGGTGTACAAACCCTGTATATGTAATTATTTGTATACTGCAATAATTACTTACCTTTTAAAGTGTTTAATTATATAAAGTTCTAATTTATGAGCTCACTGCATGTATTTCTGGTTAGTACATAGTGTTTTTTTTTCAAAGACATTTTAAGCTTATTTTTCTGTTAAAATCACACTCCTGTATTTTAATCAGTTAAATATTCAGTATTATAAAACCCTACCTCTGTTTTTTTCAATCATATGATAGTCTGACGCCCTTAATCACAAGAAGTCTCAAAGGGCTGCACGGACCACCAGTTATTACAGACTACGGACAATTATTACACCATCCCAGATCTAAAACTTACACGCGGGCAAGGAAAAACTCAAAACCTCAGCGTTAGAAAAATGAAGGAACTTCAAAAAGGGACGCCATTTAAGATAACCAGGATGCAATGCATGTTGCAATAGACAGACATTGTCAGCAATAAACATAGGTCATTCATAAGCTACAGAATATAAGTGTGTTTTAAGTCTTGATTTAAACAGTTCCACTGAGGTAGCAGATCAGATCTCTGAGGGCAGAGCATTCTTCAGCACTGGGGCCTAAATAGAGAATGCTCTTAAACCTGCGGATCTCTTCTTGGCTCTTGGCATCACTAGCAGACCACATTTTCTGAGCAAAGGCTCCAAGCAGGAACATATATTTGAAAGATATGAGTGGGCAAGTCCATGCAGAATTTTTGAAAATACCAAGAGAATCATAAAATCACATCTTAAGCTGACAGGGAGCCAATGCAGGTTACTTAAAACCGGGGTAGAATGATCAAACTTTCTTGTCTTACTCAAAAGCCTTGCAACTGCATTTTTTACCAGCTGCAGGCTCTTGATTCTAGACTTTGTAAGACCGGTGCATTACAGTAATCGAGACAGTAATTCTCATGGTATATATTCTATCTCCTTCCTCCTTTTTAAGGGTCGTCTAGCATTTGGGAATCACCACCTCCCGCAGACTCTGTGCTTGAACTTTGAGGATGCTTTTCTGACTTATGCCACCAAGCCTCCATCCAGCCACCTGGACCAGTACATGCACATAGTAAAGGGCTCACTGGAGAACGTGCGAGTCATGCTTGTTCCCAGCCCGCGCTATGTTGGCATGCAGACCGATGAGTGAGATTTTTCAATTTCTTTCCAACTGCAAATTTTTCTTTTATTTTTGCGTAATGTTTCCATTAATGTGACTGGAAAGTATTGCCCTTAAAGGTATTCCCAAACAGAAACTTTATTTTCAATTAGGTACAGAACAATCAGTGTTCCTTACCAAAGTTATGCAAATACAGGGTTGCCTCAAGGATTTAAAACCTTGAAAAAGTCTCAAATTTGAAATCTGCAAATTAAGGCTTTGAAAAAGTCTTACATTTTGTCTTTAAGTCCTAAATTCAACCCTCTAATCGCTTGAATTGTCCCTGTCTTTACTGCGTTATAGAGCTAATAACTGTATAATAGGTACTCTGTCCCGTCCTCTCAATGGCGGCGATTCGCAAGTCCCTTCGGCGCCTGGGTCGGTCCGTCGCCGACCCCGGCACGGTCTCGCTCACGACCCTTAGTCCAGGCCAGTTCCTTTCATGGTGCCAGTGCAAACAATACCTCAGCAGCCGGGTATGCAATACATTCGGCGCGGGGCTTTTAAGTCCCCTCCGTCGTGGCCAAGTGGCGTCGGGGTCCGTCATGACTCTGCGCCTGCCTCCCGCGTCTAAATGCTTGAAAAGGTGCGAGATATGTCTTAAATTTCTGTGAATGTGGCCTGGAAAACTTCTTAAACAGTCTTAAATTTAAATGGGAAATTCCTGGGGGAACTCTAATATATGTTGCAAAATGTTCTACGCGCCTGGGGACTCGAGACGTTGACCCATTCGGCTTGTTTGCTGTAGAGCTTTGACGTCATTGAAGGAACGCAACACTTTTAAAATAGCAAATCCCATTAACACAACACGGGAGGCCGGCTACAAATATGACTGATTGCATATCACTTATTTCTGTTTGGAGATAGGTAATTGTGGCTTTTTGTTTGTGTTGCCACGTGTGTCGCTGATGGTATATTTTTTTCCGGCTAGCTGTCCTTTTGTGTCTGGGCTGCCAAATTCTTTCCTGTTTTTTTTTTTGCACCCTGTTGGCATTCGTTGGCCGCCCACCATGTATTTGCAGAGTTCCCCGGCCGGCTTTCCGTGAGTCGCCATAGTCGTTTATTGCTTTTAGGTTCCGAGTTAGCTTGACTGCTCACTGCTGTTATTTTTGGTCAAGCCAGCCTTGCGATTTTCCGCCCAGGCAGCGGACGTTTATCATTGATCAGTCCCAGTAGACCCATATTGGCCCCTTATTCACAGCTTTCTGTGTGTTTATTTTGCTAGATAGCCCCCTTTTGGTTGCTACCCCTTTGTTGTACCATCACTGCATCCACCTACGACATGACGCTTAGATTTTCTCCACAAAAAACACCAAAACTACGCTTACAACATTTGTAATCTTTTTGTCTAATTAACATCTTAACAATATGGCAACTGGCTTGCTGGAGTGCTGGTGTTACTCCGATTACGTCACTGCTCAGGATGACAAAAACAGGACATGTTGTCTTCAAAAATGCATTATTTAAGAAAAATAATTGGAATATACAGATGAAATATATTTGATTTTTTTGTAAAATTTGTTCTCTTTCCTCACATTCTGCATGTTTAATAATTTGAGAATACCTTCAAACGTTCTTGATTGCTTTTCACGATAGTTTTTATGCTTTCAAAACTCGTTCAGTAATGATTCTCAAGCCGATGGCAAAATTATTGAGTCCGTGACCCTATTACAAAAATGTAATAACGTTTTTGCAATCTCGTTATAGACCACCGAGGCTTATGGGCGAAGGCTTTGTGGTCATGCAGTCAAATGATGTGGACATCTACTACTACCAAGATGAGCCCGGTATGAAATGCACATACTCACAAAACGAAATAAAGACAATGTTGTTTTGAGAAGTGTATAATCCCTACTCAGATGAGCAGGTGCAAGCATCTAATATGAAATTTTACTTTCATTACATACATTTTATTGACAGTTTGCATGTGTCCCCCCTCAATTTTAAATATACTGTAATGATTATTTTCTTAAAATGCATGTTTTCATTGTGCCAAAGAACTAATTTCTGTGTCCATATATGCAGGTGTGGTACCATTGGAGCAAGAGAGTGGAGAGGAAGCTGAGACACCCAGCGAGGCTGACAAGCTTCAGGACCTTCCTCCCTGTTGGGGTCTAGACATTGTCTGTGGGAAAGGAACTGACTTCAATTACGGCCCATGGGCGGATCGCCAAAGGTGCCTGAACAATAGCTTGCAAGGAAGCATTGAGTATAGAATCATATACAAATGATGTTATGAATTCATAGTTGGCATGATGCTTGACACTTTCACTGTCCGTTAAAAATTATATATATGTATTTGAAAGGGATTGTCTATGGAAGTTTTTCTTGCCGGCGGACTACCAGGACATGAAGTCCACTGAAATGGCTCAGCCAGGACACCCAAGGCAAATCCAGGCCTTTGAGCTTCGAATGAACATAATTGCTGATGCCACCATTGATCTCCTTTTTACGAAAAACAGGGTATGAGACCTTGAACGTTTTTTATTTATTTATTTTCTTTGTGTTTTTGTTTGCCTTGTTATTGATTTTCCTTCATCACGCTAAACCTTATCAGTTAAGAATATCACAACCTGTTCAATGTTGTGCTGTACTTGATCTTTTGAATAATTTGATAAATTACATGCTGTCCTATTTTTATGGTGACAGTGTTTTACTAACTTAACGTGTATTGTTCTGAGCATATGTGGCAACCTAAACCATTCAGCTTGGTGCAAACTTGCTTTCTCTGATTTGACCTTATGTTACTAGGAAACCAATGCCATCCATGTGAATGTCGGTGCTGGTTCTTATTTGGAAGTCAACATCCCCATGACCGTTGGAGACACTGGTACGACTTTTACGCTAAAATGTCCATAACTTGACTAAGCTTGTGTATATGTAAAATGAAAGCCAATGACGATTCATGTCAGATGAAGAGTATCATTTAAAGTTAAACTCCAACTGGCAGTTATACTTCTGATGGGGTCATATACCACAATGTGTTACTCATCCTGAGCAAGAGTGCCAGAGGTGCAAGCTTTGATAATCTTCTCAAGGTTAAAACTTGAGATCGTAGTAGAAAGAAGAAAAGAAAACATTCCGAGTCGAAGATTTAGGTTTTTGATAGCCCCTTCCATCACAGGTACATGCTTCCAGGATCGACTCGAAGAATTACACCCCCCTCCTTTCGCAGAAGGCTCATTTATTGTAAAACACAAGAAGGAAACTACTCATCTGATTGCTTTATATGAACACAGAAAAAACTCTGGTGGGTGCGGGGAGGGCGTAACAACATGAGGTAAAATGAGGAACTTTGAGATGCGACCCCCCTATGAGGTATCCCCCTTCCAGGACGACAAGGCTACAATAGATGTTGAGCAGGCACCAATAGACAAAACTGAGTCAAAATCAAGAGATAACAAAAGCAATAACTAAAATTGTGCAAAGGTCCAAGACGGCAACGATTAAGCTTCACAATACATGCTATGCAGGTGTAATTGTGCAGCATCCAGGCTTGTTCTCCCTCACTCAGCCACCAGCCAGATAGTAGGAAATGAGGTCAATATTAATCATAAGCTATAAAATAGAAACACTTTATCCTCTCTACGCGGGAGGGCTGTTTCATTGCAGTGAGCAGGTGTCATACTTGAGAGGTTGCGTTTATTTTAGGGTGAAATAATACCATATTAATATAATAAAAGATAAATAAAACAAAGGGAAGGAAAGTCTGAATATCCTTGATTAGTTTTCTATGAATAAAGATTTATTCTAACCAAATACTTTGACATGTCGCAGTGTAAAAATATGTCCACATCTGCCTCGCGAGTGTGATTTCAAAATATTTTACATCATGCTTTACACATATGAGAAATTGAATGAATTAATGTTAAAAGTGCAAGAATGATCATTGACTTTTTCGGCTTCACTTTTTTAACATGGCAGCTCAAAATGTTTTCAAACAGTTAACATTATGTATCAATCAAAATACCTATCATGTTTTAACAGACTTGACAATCTCTGGTCAGTTAAATCCCCGATACAGTGCCATGCAAAAGTATTGGCACCCTAATAAGTTTTTAAAATATTGCCATATTTCCAGTCTTCAAATTTATAGATAAAAAAACTTCAATATTATCTAAGAATTGACAACATGTGAGACACAAATGTGAAAAGAAACCAAATTTATTCAACATTTTATATTGCGCTAACAATTTTGGGGGGAAAATTAGGCTTTGCATAAATATTGGCCCTTTTTGAATTAATTCTTGATACATTTTTCTTTTGCTGCAATCACAACTACAAGTCTTTTTGGGTGTTCCTCTATAAGTTTTGCACGTCTTGAAACAGAAATATTTGCTCATTCTTCCATACAAAAGAGCTCAAGTTCCTCAGGTAATCATTTGTGCACAGAATTTTTAGATCTTTACTCAAATGCTCTATGACAAGTGGTGTCTGAACTTTGGCTTGGTCATTCTTGGTCACTCTGCTTGAACCACAGTACAAACCAAAAGTGAGGAGGCTACCAACAACCACACGCTCTTTTAGAAAATGGTCCACCGAGGCAGAGCAGGCTCTGAGAGACTGCTTTGGATGTACGGACTGGGATGTCCTGCTAGGGTCCAGCAGTGGGGACATTGAGGAGATGGCAAACTGCACTACTGACTACATTAAGTTCTGCATGGACAATGTTGTTCCTATAAAGACTGTACGCTGCTATGCCATCAACAAGCCCTGGATCACGAGCGACATCAAGTGCCTTCTGAACCAAAAGAAGAGGGCCTTTAAAAATGGTGATCATCAGGAGCTAAAACGAGTACAGAAGGAGCTCAAAGTCCAGCTCCGGAAAGGGAAGGAACAGTACAGGAGGAAGTTGGAGAAAAAGCTGCAGAACAACAACATGAAGGAGGTGTGGGAAGGGATGAAAACAATTACTGGCTGCAGCACTAAGCAGGGTGTGGCTGTGGATATAGATGTGGGGCGAGTCAACCAGTTGAACAACTTTTTCAACCGGTTTGACCACTCCGCCTCATCCTCACCCCTGAGTAATGCAGCTGTCCTTCCCCCTCCCCCTCTGGAGACTAACATGGAAGACATCCCCCCACTAAAAATAACTTCAGCCCAGGTGTGTGGAGAGCTGAGAAGGCTACGAACCAGCAAGGCAGCTGGTCCGGATGGAGTATCCCCCCCCGACTGCTGAAAGCCTGTGCGTCTGAGCTGGGAGACCCTCTACAGCGCATCTTCAACCTGAGCCTTGAACAGGGGAGGGTCCCTCAGCTGTGGAAAACATCCTGCATCATCCCAGTCCCAAAGAAATCAAGACGTGAGGAACTCAACGACTTCAGGCCGGTCGCCCTGACATCACATGTGATGAAGACCATGGAGCGGCTGCTGCTGCACCACCTGAGGCTACAGGTCCGTCACGCCATCGACCACTGCAATTTGCTTACCAGGAGAAGGTGGGAGTGGAGGATGCTATAGTATACATGTTACACCGATCCCTCTCTCACCTGGATAGGGCGAAGGGGGCTGTGAGGATTACATTTTTGGACTTCTCCAGTGCCTTCAATACCATACAGCCTCTGCTACTGAGTAGGAAACTGACAGAGATGGGAGTTAGCTCACACCTTGTAGAATGGATTACTGACTACCTGACAGGCAGACCCCAGTATGTGAAACAGGGGGGCTGTACATCGGACACTGTGGTTAGCAGCACAGGATCTCCGCAGGGGACCGTTCTCTCTCCGTTCCTATTCCCTCTATATACATCGGACTTTTAGTACAACTCTGAGTCCTGCCATGTGCAAAAGTTTGCCGACGACACTGCAATCGTGGGATGTATCAGAAACGGGCAGGAGGAGGAGTACAGGAAATTGATTCAGGACTTTGTCCGATGGAGCGACGCAAACCACCTGCACCTAAACACCACCAAGACCAGAGAGATGGTGGTGGACTTCAGGAGAACCAGAACTCACCCGGTTCCTGTAACCATCAAGGGAGAATGTGTAGAATTTGTCCAGACCTACAAATACCTGGGTGTGCAGCTGGACAACAAACTGGACTGGACTGCCAACACAGAAGCTCTATGTAGGAAAGGGCAAAGCCGACTTTACTTCCTCAGAAGGCTGGCCTCCTTCAACATCTGCAAAAAGCTCCTGAAAATATTCTATGAGACAGTAGTGGCAAGCGCCCTCTTCTATGCGGCAGCGTGTTGGGGAGGCAGCGTCAAGAAGAAGGATGCCTCTCGTCTCAATAAACTGGCTAGGAAAGCGAGCTCTGTTGTGGGCAAAGAGCTGGACAGCCTAACAACAGTAGCTGAGAGACGAGCACTAAAAAAGCTGAGGTCAATCATGGACAATCCATCGCATCCACTACACAGCATTATCTCCAGACAGAAGAGCAGTTTCAGCGACAGACTGCTGTCACTGTCTTGTACTACGGACAGACTGAAGAGATCTTTTCTTCCTCATGCCATGAGGCTCTTTAACTCCACCCGGCAGAGTAAAGGCCCACATTAAACCACACCACCTACATTGGATATTACCGAATCTTACTGCAATATGTATTCTGTGTAGCACTATTTAGTTACTCTATATAACACGCTACAGTGGGCATTTGCACGTCACACTGGGTATTTGTATATTGTATTCTTTTGGCTTTATTGTACTGTTCTCAGCTCAGGGATGCTGCTGGGAATATGAATTTCCCTGCGGGGATGAATAAAGTATCTATCTATCTATCTATCTATGTATCTATCTTTGAACACCTTAATATTGTTTGTTTTAAACCACTGTATTGTAGATTTTGCTTTCTTTTGGGGTCGGTGTTGTGTTAGAAGGTTACTCTATCTATCTTCCCATCAACTTTAACAATCTTCACAGTACCTGCTGAAGAAAAGCAACTCCAAAGCATGATGCTGCCACCAGCATGCTTGACAGGAGGTTGATGTGCAGTGTTACTCTTACACCTCTTGAACCTCTTCCATAAGGGGCAGATGTATGCAGAGCACAACTAATAGTCATCTTAGGCACATATTGTCCCACCTCAGTTGTGTACGCCTGCAGGTCAACCAATGCGATAATTGGCCTCATGGTTGCTTCTCTGATTAGTTTTCTCTTTGATAGGGCTAAAGGTTCAGAGGTATTGCCAGGTCTTTGTAGGTTTGTAATTGTTTTATGCTCTCTGGGTTTTTATATTTTCACTTGCACAGTGCTCTGAGAGATGTTGCAAAATCGTCTTTTATCTAATTTTGGTTTTGAACTTTAGCACAACTTTTTCCGGACCTGCCTGGTGTGCTCTAATATTGTCTGCCCTCCAGAGTCTGCATACACAGACATTTGAGCCCATTCCATAGCAGATGCATTTAAACTGAGACTTAATGCATTCTGTTTGTCATTGTTAGTCATTTATGTTGATATTGAATACATTAGATGTCATCAGGGAACTTCTGTAGTCAGTTGGCTGAGAACGGGGGCCAATATTTTTGCAACTCTTTTCATTTACAATAAATACAATTTTCAAAAAAAATGATTCCACTTCTTTATTGTGTTTCTTAGAGAATATTTTCTTTTTTAGCTTTAAGTTTGAAGCCTGACAAAGTTTTTGAGGGGACAATATTTTCGCTAAGTACTGTATAAATGATAGTGCTCCTTTTTCCTCCCTCAGGTTATTCACCCACTATTAAAGGACAGCTACTTCATGTCGACACGACCAGCAGCATGCAATACAGGACCCTCCTTGAGGCAGAGATGTTAGCTGTAAGTGTCTGATTACACATGTGCCCCTACAGCTGATTGGTCACATTTTTAAAATTCATCTAATAAATGTTATTATGTAATATGGTTTGAAGCAACTGCAGTTAAAATATGGTGAAAAGTCTATAATTCTTTGCCTCCAAAATTCCAGTTCCATGTGATCGCGAGCTACCCCCGGGTATGGAACATGCCACAGTCATGGCAGTGTGAGATTGAGGTGTACAAGGCCACCTATCATTTCATCTATGCCCAGAAAAACTTTTTTACAGGTGAGTTGGAGGGGAAACATGCACACTGTAGCGTGGCGGTATGATTTAAACCTCAGATGAAAATACTTAAAATTGTAAAAAATGTGAAGGGGATTATTATTGTTCTGTTTACCTAACAGATTTGATTCAAGATTGGGCAAGTGACAATGCCCCAGACATTTACTCGTTTGTTCCATATTCCTGGACGTTCAAAATACTTTTTCACCAGTTTGAGATGATCTGGGCAGCAAATCAGCACAACTGGATCGACTGTTCCACCAAGCAACAGGAAAATGGTGAGGAAGATTTTTTTGATTGATTGATTGACATTTTTATTTTTTCCCCTGGTCATCATATACAAGATTACAATAAATTGAAAATCAACAAGTTTGATAAACATGTGACACCACAGAAGGATTAAAAGGGTAGACAGGATAAAGCCGATGTTGATCCTGGTCGTGTCCCCCTGCCGATCAAAACACTTTACAGTAATCCCTCTGTTATCGCGGTTAATGGGGACCAAAACCACCCGCGAAAAGTGAAAATCTGCGAAGTAGCGACGCCCTTTCAAAAATGCTTTTAAAAAAAAAAAAATGTTTTTTTGTTTTTTATATTTTATTTCATTATTATTATTTTTTTAGACCCGGTTAATGGGGACCAAAACCACCCGCGAAAAGTGAAAATCTGCGAAGTAGCGACGCCCCTTCAAAAATGCTTAAAAAAAAAACAATTTTATCATTATTTTTTAAAAATTATTTTATTTTATTATTATTTTTTTTTAGACCCGGTAAATGGGGTCCAAAACCATGTTTAATCATACCTATTTACACACACCAATAGCAAGTTAGCCATGCAAGGTACCTACATTAACGATTTGATAAGTAGGCCTTTAAAAGGGGGGTCAAATCTCTTATCTAAAGGCTTCTCTTCCAGGCCTTTTTGGAGCTTCAAAATCCATTTTTGTCTTTTCACTTTATTTTGAGTGTCAACTAAAGTTTAAGCTTAACAGGTTGTAGACTTTTGTCTTGTATTCTTGTTTTAATCTCTGCAATATCATCTCTTCAGTCTACTTGGCGGCATGTGGCGAGACACTCAATATAGACTTCATCTTGCCTTTTAATGAGTTCGTTCCAACTACCTGCCATACCTGCTTCAACTTAAAGGTTAGTTCATTTTAAGATACAATTTGCTTTAAAAGTACACCCTTCAAAACATTTTCTATAGATAGATAGATAGATAGATACTTTATTCAACCCCGAAGGGAAATTCACATTCGCATTTGCATAATTATGCAATTATGTGTAATGAATTTCCCCTTTGCCATAGGTAAAAATACTTCCTGTTGCTCATTTTTGTTGTTTTCTTAAAATTTAAATGTATTTGATGTTATAACAGCCTTCAACTGTGTATGACTGAAAATATTCATATTTCGATGTTTTTAGGCAGAGGATACCGACATGCGACTATCTTTGCCTGAGTGCCACCCCAGCCGTTACCCTCTCCTCACCCTTGCCAAAGATTACCAGAATGTCAAGCTCCCAGACATGTTTATGCCGGGGGAAAATCAAAGTGCCCCGCCACCTAAACCCAACAAGTCCCGGTGGAGGAACATGACTCATGCAGAGTGAGTCCCCAGGGAAAAGTGTTTATTTTTGTACATGTTATTTTTCTCATTAAAAGAGAAAAAATAACCCGCCACACTCCATATACACTTCTCTTTGACTAACATTGTCATATTTCTAACATGTTTATCCTGTTAATTTTCTTTGATTTAAAACTTTAATGGATTAAAAAATAGGTAAAGAAAAGTAATCATGCAAATTTGCACGAAACAAAACGTCATTATTTTTCTGATTTTACTAAAAATGATTTTGAAAGAAACGACAAAAAAAGAAAATTCAATAAATAGTTTTTACATTATTTTTTTGTTTTGTTCATTCAATTACACCTGCTTAATTGAAGTGTAGCATAATTCCGGACGCTCAGTTGCCACAATCATATAATGTCGATTTCAGGCTTTGCAAGCATTTGTGCTTCAACTCAGTTCCTTTTCTAATGCACAATTACGACCACAAAAGCTATCAACGAAAAAAAAAAATCCGAACATAGTAATGAGGTTCCAAATGATTGGTGTGTGTGTTTGGTTTTGTGTAGTATGTGATGGACAATTGTCAAGGGCAGTTAGCCTATCCAACAATCAACGAGCGTTGAAGTTCTATTCAGTTATTTGACTTGAATTGCTTTCAATAAAATAGGTAGAATAAACCAAAATACCGATAATAAGTTTTTCTGCTCTTGTATGTTGGATGATTTTGCTCTCTTTTAGTTATTTGTTTTGACTAAAAAAAGTATATAAATAGAAAATATAAAATAATATTTAAAATGAGCAAAATTACCTGCCAATGGAAGCTTATTTTTTGCATTAAAGATTATCCCTTCTTGTCTGACTGAATGGGTTGATTCAGTATGCTAGAAAATGTATTATCATATGTCTTTTAACCGTATACATATATTTCTTTAATGTAAACGATACTAATTTTAAATGAATGTTTATCAATATTGATATTTTCAAAATTAAATGAAGTGATGGAAAAACTACAAGTGTAAGTTCTGTTAAGAGATACTTAGCCCTTTGTTTATTTCACAATATCTGAGCCCGTCTAGCACCTATTGTGTTTATTTTTAGCTATTTTTTAATTTTTTAATTTATTCAGAACAGTTACCTCAGCATTTTGATGCCTACTCAATATTTCATCGACAGAGCTGGCTGGATTGACTGTTGGAGTGTACCAAACTTCATGCTCATCATTGACTACACATGGCACCCAATTTATCCCCAAAAAGCTGATGAGCAACTCAAGCAGTCATGTAAGTTTCTTGCAATTCTACCACACATTTATCTTCTTAACAATAATGTGTGTTTCCTCTTGCAGTGTCTGAAATAGAGGAATCAATGCTGTCAGCTTTGCGGCCCCCAGAACAAACCACTGGACACCCAAGTCACTCATACTACACATCTGCCTCAGCTGGCCACTGCAGAATACCAACGGACCCATCAGAACTTCCCCCAGACAGACTTCATGTAGAGATTGAAATGGCTCCTGATTCTCAAATTATCCTTTATGGTCCATTACTTAGGGCTTTGATTTCCATCAAGGTATTACTTTGTCACTTTTCTTCTCTATTATTTGTTTTTGTTGCGTTTTATGCATCTAACCTTAGGGCTGCAATCATTGGTTGACTTTGTTGACAAAAAAACGATAATAGAAATAGTCAACAAAGAAATTCATTGTTGTTATTTTGCTGCCAGACCGTTTTTCCAACAGAGTGAGGCATCTGTACATGAAATTAATCTCTCCTGAGAATTTCACATGCGCAATAGGGTCTCTGTCTGGAGCGGTAACATAAACTTACAGTAATAGTGGCGTCAACATCATTCCTCGTAACAAAACTTAAAGTAAAGTTTGGGAGCATTTTAGCATGTACAGGGCCAATAAAAAGACTATTTGCTAAATTTGCAAAGCGTATCATGGTAGTAGCTCAGTGACAAAAGAATAAAGACCACACCAGGCCGTTGAAATAAATGGCGTCTCAGTCGCCTCCGTAAGATTTAAGTAACATTCAATCCAATAGTTTTGATGACATGTGTGGTACATTTTAAATGTGTATATTAAACTTGAGCTTGAGAATTATACTAGACCGTGCCTGGCGCACGGATATGAAATTTAATGCATGCAGTTTCGAAGAACCAACAATGGTTGTCAAAATGTTAAAAAAGACAAACATCAATTGTAAAAACCATTTGGTTTCAAACTGTTAAAAATCGTTAGTTGCTTTTGTTACAGACTTTGCAGTTTACTTATGTACCTCACAGAATATCACTTATTTCTTTTATTTACTGTTTTACTGCTGCTAATGAGCCTGTTTATGGTTTACAGAGATACAAAATTTTTACTTGATTTGAATGTATTATTTATTTGCCTGTCCCTAAAACATGAACAAAGGTTTATTTAAGGATTTATGTCTCTACTGACCGAGGACTACACTTTATTGCTTTTTTATTCAATTATTGTGCAGAGCAGCAGTATGTTCAATGAAAGATGTATTTTTCGTTGGACTCATTTTTCTTTTGTTTATTATAATTTTCATTAAATCAACTTTATCCTGAATGTAAGGCAAAAATGTTAAATATGGGATTATTCGACTAATCAATTCAATTGTCGGTGACTAGTTGATTATTAAAATAGGCCTTGGTTGCAGCCCTACTAACTTTCCACAGCACAGCTCATAGTCGATCAAGATACCTTTAAACATCATTTCCTGTACTGTATTTCTCAGGAAAATTATTTTGGAGAAGATGACATGTACACTGATTTTGAAGAGACTGTGTCCAGTCCGGTTTTGTCTACTTCCTCATCTGGCTTGGGTTGGTCGCCTCTTGTATTGGACAACAGTGGCATTAAGGAAAATTCGAACTTGCATCCTTTAGACCTGCGGCCGTGGGATATAACTGTGCTTATAAATCTCTACAAAGTCCATGGTCGATTGCCAATGGTAAGGCTTATTGTATTACTGTAATATTGATATTGGCCAAGAAAAATGCCATTCCTTTTCTTTTGGTTTGGATAGCATCTTGTCTCTGTTCAAACATTTTGTCTTGGATTGAACTACTATTCCACTTTCTCGGTTTCATTAGCACTGTAGCAGCGATGGGCCAGAAGGTCCATCTGGTTTCTTGGAGCGCTTATGTTTTGAAATGAAAAAAGGTTACAAGGAGACTCTACTTCAATTATTGCTGTCACCAATCCATATTTTTATCAGCGACAACTACCAGGTAAGGAATAAATAAATATATATATATATATATATATATATATATATATATATATATATATATATATATAATTTGTTTTAAAAGTTTCATCTATTTTTTGTGTTGAGTTTTATTCTGCTACAGTACTTCAATCTTGCATTACTCTTGGCTATGTACATAACACTTGCAACTAATCTGTAGATGTACGCAGATTTGTACGGAATGATTATGCTACAAGAGGGCATTTGTGTGCTCTTGAAGTTTTATGTATTATCTGGATAGTTCTAATCTGCTTCATTGTGTGAAAAAAACAAACACACTCGCGGTAACAGAGCTTTGCATTAACCTTTGCACCAGTAGCCACCAGTATGTGTACGTTTTTAATTAGGCCACACAAACCCGGATGCCATTTTAAAAAAAAAATCCCACAATGTCTTTTTTTTTTTTTTTTTTTAAACATCTTAAGCTCTCTCTATTTTTAATTCATTTTAAACTTTTAATTGTTTGAAGCACCCCAGATATAAAATGCACTTACAAATACTGACCCATTTAAAAAAAAATATTAGTGACATTAGATTTGTACAATAGAATTAACTGGCCAAACTTATCACATTTGAACTGAGCATGTGCGCACATGCACTCTACTTATTTGGTATAAAATGCTGTCACTGAAACCGTACAAGGATAAGCAGAAAAGCAAAACAAATCAAGGAATGAGCCTGAGCTTTTAGGAAAAACGTTAGAGGTAAGATGGGGCCTAAAAAAGCCAGTCCGACTCGGCCCGCTGGTATAAAGGCCTGAACTAGCAGGACCCCGACTGATTAACTTGTTTTGAGGGGCCGAGCCGGAAGTAAATTTTCAAATTATATATGTGAGTAGGAAGGGTGAGTTTGGCCATCACTGAAATCACACCCCTCATTAACACAGAGGACGCGTATTAAGAAGGTAGCTTTGAATGTCATTTCTTATTAGTTCAACATTTTATTGATAAAACACAAGACAAAAACATACACATGTACTCAATGTCATTTTTTCCACCCTTGCCTCACAGCGTCCCACAGTGGATGCAGTCTTGAGGGATGGTCACCTAAGCCTTTCAGGCTTGCAGATGAGGGCACATGCCATGTTTTCAGCGCAAGGGCTGCCTTTAGGAAGTGACACCCTTGAATACGCTTGGCTCATCGATATACAGGCAGGAGCTCTTACCGGCAGGGTGACCGTTCCACAGGTGTGTAGGGGCCTTTATTTGAACATTTTGCAAAGATTTGTTTTTGCAATTAAATGTTTCCTGAAACTGGTGTTTAATGCTTGTTTCAGGTGGCCAGTGTGATCGAATGGGGGGAATATTTCGTTTTTCATGTCATGTCACGTGAGTTCCAGCTGGAACAAACAAAGCAGTCTGTCATCTGCCAGCATGGTGTTGACCGTCGTATCTGTGACTCGAAGGTATTTTAACTTTTATTTAAATTGTCGACTGTTTAATTCAAGAATGTTTCTTTTTTATTTTTACATTCTCTATCAGCTGTCTTATCTTTCCGTCTACAGGTCTTAGTCATTCAAACTATCCTATTTGTTGAATGGAAATTTTGTTGGACACTCATTACTAGAATAAAACAAATGATTAAAAACATTTTCGATAGAAAGTAAAAATAAAAGAAGATAAATAAAATAATCATTATTTTGCTTGGTTTATATTTTCAATAGGAAGCAGGAGCAGGGTTAGAAATGGAGTACTGCCCCTTATTTTTAAATATGTTATCTTTTAAAAATTTGGGTGCAGAGGTTTGCATTGAATTTAACATGTGCACTTTAAAAACAAACAAAAAAACGAGCCGCAAAAAAACCAAACGCCGTCTATAAGCCTTCTAATGAATGCAACACTTGCTGTGTGTATCTATATTAGCTATAGTAGCCTAGGACACCGCTTAAAGTTTAACCTCAATATTTTATTAATGAATTACGGTATTTTAAATTTAACAATATGCAATGAAAAAAAAAAAATTTGAGGATTAAAAAAATAATAAAAAAATGGAAGGTGCAATACATGCCTCTTATCTGAGCAACAAAAACAGTGCAATAAAATACAGGATGCATTTACAAAAAAATGACAGCAGTCTTTTGAAAAGTGAATAAAATAAAATTATTACAGGTTAAGTTTGATTTCTTTGCAAATGTCAAAAAATACATGGTTAATACACAGAAGCATCCTCTTCTCTCTTGATACCAAATCAATGCATCTATTGGCTGGACTTAGCAAAAAAACTCAAACATTTCCTTAAGTGACATTCTAAATATTTACTGACAAAAGTCAGAAGTCACTTAATAAAAAAAACTATGTTGTCACTATATAAGTCAAGTCATGTTTATTTGTATAGTCCTCAATCACAAGAAGCCTCAAAGGACTGTATGAACAATACACAGACATCATCGCATGAAATATAGGTTATAACAGAGTGTCCGGTTGACCGGATCCTTAGGTCAACATAATTCATAAGCCATTGAATGTTAGTGTGTTTAAAGCCTAGACGTAAACACTTCCACTGAATCTCAGAGGGCAGAGCATTCCACTTAAACGGGGCCAAATGGAAGATGCTCTCGAACCTGTGGTTTTATTCTTGGCTCTTAGATCACTAGTTGACCAGCATTTTCTGAGCAGGGAATTTAAATCTGAAAGATATCAAGGGGGTAAGTCCATGCATAATTTAGTATAATACCAACAAAATCTTAGTCACATCTTAGACCAGGAGCCAGTGCATATCAGCCAAAATCTGGATAATGTGATTTAAATTTCTTTTCTTAGTTAAAAGCCTCGCGACAGCATTTTGTACCAGCTGGAGGCTTTTGATGCGAAAGGTTAAGTTTGAGTTTAAGTGCCTATGACAGGATTATTACTCGTTTGAGGTGACTTCTGTGTTTAAAGTAAGAGTGTAGTGAGAGGCTGTGTTACATTGTGATGCTGCCTATTTAAAAGGGGCGGAGTTTCAGACAGCACAGCTCGGCTCTAACAGAGGTCTAAGGGAAGACGGAGTATTTCGGGCATGAGTTTGAGTTCGAGACGATATGTGACTTTTCTGTGTTCAAGGAGCCAACCTGTATCCAGTCCTTTTAATACAGTGGAACCTCAGTTCTCGACCATAATCTGTTCCATTTCTTTGTACGAAAACCGATTTGTACGATCACCGAAGTCGTTTTTTCCCATTAAAAGTAATGTAAAATTGTTTTAATCCGTTCCAACACCCTAAATGTTTACCACGAAAGTAAACATGAAGCTAACCCAGGCTAATCGTACGATCGCGTTAGCGTAATCTTCCGTACGAAAGATTACGCTAACATGAACTTGTGAAAATAAAAAAATCTGGTCGTTTACACGTCATTTAGCACCCGGGTCTCCACAACAAGTGGTGAGCGGTTAAAGGATAAAAGAATTATGAATAGGATTTCTTACCGGTCGGCAGAAGCCATGCTGTATTCCTGAAAGAAGGGAAACTCGCACACCTTCTTCATATTTTGCTATTATTTCTTTCTTAAATGCAATAGTTGTACGCACTACTCCTCTTTTTTCACCTGTAGCAACTTTGCTGCTTGCACCAACCTTCTTCCGAGTCATAATTAGGAGTTAAAACACTCCCTTCACCGCTTTTGAAAAATGAAAGCAGAGAAGGAGTGCGCGTTGCCGTGGCAACAGTTCTTCACGAGGGGTGGGGGCAAGCTACACTCATACGCCGCTCAGCATCGCCCCTAGCGTACCGGCGTTCGAACTCCGATTTTTTTGAACGAAAAGCGAAGCAAGAATTTCTCGAAATTTTTGGTCGAGAACCGATTTGTTCGAACTGAGAGGCAATCGAAAACCGAGGTTCCACTGTACCCTGATACGAGTGAGAGCGGTAGTCCCACCCGTAAATTTGTACCAGCTGATCCTCTCCCCATGTTTTTCAATCTGTAAACATTTTGGGGTAAAGCGCCAGGTTGCCACTTTGCAGTGCTAAACAGCAGCATGCTGCTCCTAAGCTACGGGTTGCAGACCCTCTTTCCAAGGGAAGCTCACACACTTTGAATAAATGCTCAGACCCATGGAAATAAGAGGGAATGTTGGCCACTATCCATGCAAATCAACAGATCTGCTTTTTTTGTCTCAGTTAACGTGCTTGCCGGGTCATTGTCGAACTTCAGAGGAGCTTAAGTACACCATGACGCGGCTGGCCATGGATGGAGTGGACCTTTTCATTGTTGAACACGGCTGTGCTGCTAATATCAAAGTATGATGTCTCTCGCTTACTCTATCTTACAGTAAATTTGAAGTATAGCTTAAAGAACAATATTTTTTTATACTACTTTAAATAACCGTAACCACTAACTCTTTACAGAGTGATATTTTACGAGTGGCCAACTGCAACCTGCATAACCAGGCAGTTGGAGAGGGAATCAGTGCCGTGGTGCAAAACCTATATTTCCAACAGTACATCGAGCAGTATCCGCAGCATAGTGATACCAGCAGGCTGCTGGCGGCCGCTCAAGGCCAGACTCCAGGTCAACCCCTGGGTCTCTGCCAGCCAGCAGTAATGCGTCGCTCTGTGTGGCTTGAGGCAGGTTCAGTGAACCTGAACCTCATTACTGCAGACATTGCCCTGGCTGCTGACCACTCAGCCAAATGTGAGGTCCAGAGGCAATTTCTGGAACTTCATGACACACGGACCAAAAGGTACAATAACACAATCTGTCAACTTTTTTTTTCTTGCTTGCCAAGTGTAGCCAGCCTTTCAAAAGTTGCGGTGTTACTTTTGTCACTTTATAGTGTATAAGCAGTTGACCCTGTTTACCTAATCCTTTCTTCCAAGACTGTGGTTCCTGTGGCCTGAAGATCCTGGCATTCGAAACAGACGGAGCAGAAATCGCTGTGGCTGTCTTGGAGGCTGCAGGTTCTTTGGAGGAACCAACATGGGCTTGGATTTCTTTAAGTTAGAAGAGATGACACCCTCCTCCTCATCTGCATTCTCTTCCACTCACACTGAATCAGATATGTCTTATGGTCAGTCTTTGCTTCAGCCTCGGGAGTGGATTATGACCAAGGAAACCCCCAAAGTGGATGGTAGGAATCGCTGAAATAATTTTGATATATGAAGATAATGTTTCTTTGTATGATGCATGAAAAAATAATGTTAGATACTCTTTTTTTTGTTCTTTATGGATAGATCTCCAACCCTGGAGAACCAATGGTCAAAATTTTCCAAAGAAGAAAAAGGTTCTTAGGTGCTCCAGGGTTGATTGTTAATCTGCTAGTAGGCACTGCTATGAATCTAATTTTTACGAAGTACTATGAAATGGAAAAGATGTGACCGATGTTTTACCAATGATAGCATAAATCAGAAAGTATATACAGTACGTCACAAAAGTGTTTAATTAAACAACACTGAAGAAACATCGCTTTGACACAGTGAAAAGGCAGTCTGTGTAAAGCTTATAAGGCAGTGTAAATTCATTGCTCCCCGAAAAAAACTCAAAATACTGTATAGTCATTAGTAGCTAAACCCCTGGTAACAAAAGTAAGTACACCCTTAAGTAGGAGTTCCTAAAGGTCAATATTCTGTGTGGCCACCATGATTTTGCTGAACCTTTTTAATCCTCCTGGCCATGGAATTCACCAGAGCCTCACAAATTGCCAACGGAATGCTCTTCCAATCCTCCATGCCCACATGACAGAGCTGGGGGGATATTCAAGATCTTGTGCTTCTCCACCTTGTGCCTGAGGATGCACCAAATATGTTCTATATGATTTAGATCCGGATACATGCTTGGCCAGTCCACCCCCTTTACTCTTAGCCCCTTTAGAAAAGCCTTGGTCATCTTAGAAGTGTATTTGGGGTCATTGTCAGACTGGAACATGGCCCTGCAACCCAGTTTCTGGAGGGAGGGGATCATTCACTGCTCCAGTTTTTCACTGCACATGCCAGATTTTTTGTTTCAAGTCAAGTCAAGTCATTTTTATTTGTATAGCCCTAAATCACGAAGAGTCTCAAAGGGCTTCACAGATTATTACACTATATTACACAGACTATTTTTCAGCCGACGAGAAGAGTAGGTTATTCATATGCTATGGAGTAGAAGTGAGTTTTAAGTTTAGATTTAAACATTTCCACTGAGGTTGCAGATCAGATCTCAGGGGGAAGAGCATTCCACAGCACCGGTGCCCGGATGGAGAACGCTCTCGAACCAGCAGAACACTTCTTTGCTCTTGGGATCACCAGAAGACCGGCACTCTCAGATCGTAGGCTTCGGACCGGGACGTAGGGGCAAATCAGATCTGAAAGATAAGAGGGAGCAAGTCCATGTATGATTTTGTACAATACTAAGAGAACCTTGAAATCACACCTATGGCTAACTGGGAACCAATGCAGGTTAGCCAAAATCGGTGTTATGTGATCGTACTTTTTTGTCCTAGTTAAAAGCCTCGCTGCGGCATTTTGTACCAGCTGAAGTGACTTGATTCTAGACTTCGGGAGACCAGAGAGTAGTGCATTACAGTAATCGAGACGGGAGGTGACAAACGCATGAATTATAATTTCCGCATCAGACTGAGACAGTATTGAACGGATTTTAGCAATGTTACGAAGATGGAAGAAAGCGGTTCTAGTAATTTTCTTTACATGCATTTCAAAGGATAGATCAGGGTCAAATATGACACCTAATTTTTTAACTGAGTCACTCCGTGTGATGTGACATTTGTCAATGTTCACAGCAGTTTTTGAGAATATATCACGGCATTTAGATGGACCAATGACTAACATTTCGGTCTTTTCAGAGTTAAGACGCAAGAAATTGAGTGACATCCACTCTTATCTCAATGAGGCAGGCCTCCAAATTTCCACAGCTGAGTGTGGGAGATTCCTCCAACGGAAGATATAGTTGAGTGTCGTCTGCGTAGCAGTGGAAGCTGATATTGTACTTGCGAATAATATTTCCCTTAATTTCCCTTAATGAAATCCAACTCCCCAATTCCGGCTGCTCTTATGCAGCCACAAACCATCACAATGCTTGACTTTAGGCACCACACAAACATGTTTGTACTCCTCACCTGGATGCCGCCACACATGCTTTGCACCATCTGAGCCAAATAGATCATTCTTTGTCTCATTAGACCAAAGGATATCTTTTCAGTAAGCCATGGCCTTTGTTTACATACTTTTTTTATTGTGTCGAAGCGATTTTTCTTCAGTGATGTTTTATTAGACATTATAATGAGTCTCTGAAGAAATGTGAGGGGTGTACTCACTTTTGTGACATACTGTAGTGGTAGGAGTTAAGTCGATTTTTGCTTGATTTCATTGAATATTAATGTGAACTTCTGCTGGATTCCAAGAGATTAGTTCCTGGGATAATAGGATGGCATTGATAGTTACCTCCAGGGAAGCAATGGATCACTTCCAGTTCAATGACATCCTTATTTATG